>NC_143025.1:17927500-18227500 GCF_057628025.1 Oncorhynchus mykiss
ACCAATCTGATTCCACGCTTTAAGATGGCTTCGATCACGTGGACTGGAATATGTTCCGGATAGCCTCAGACAACAACATTGATGTATACGCGGATTCGGTGAGCGAGTTTATTAGCAAGTGCATCGGTGATGTTGTACCCACGGTGACTATTAAAACTTTCCCCAACCAGAAACTGTGGATTGATGGCAGCATTCGCGCAAAACTGAAAGCGCAAACCACTGCTTTTAATCAGGGCAAGGCATCTGGAAACATGACCGAATACAAACAGTGTAGCTATTCCCTCACCAAGGCAATCAAACAAGCTAAACGTCAGTATAGATACAAAGTAGAGTCACAATTCAACAGCTCAAACACGAGACGTATGTGGCAGGATCTACAGTCAATCACGGATTACAAAAAGAAAACCAGCCCCGTCGCAGACACCGATGTCTTGCTCCCAGACACACTAAACAACTTCTTTGCAATCTTTGAGGACAATACAGTGCCACTGACACAGCCCACTACCAAAACCTCTCTCCTTCACCTCAGCCAACGTGAGTAAACATCTAAACGTGTTAATCTTTGCAAGGATGCCGGCCCAAACGGCATCCCTAGCCGTGTCCTCAGAGCATGCACAGACCAGCTGGCTGGTGTGTTTAAGGACATATTCAATCAATCCCTATCCCAGTCTGCTGTTCCCACATGCTTCAAGAGGACCACCATTGTTCCTGTTCCCAAGAAAGCTTAAGGTAACTGAGCTAAACGACTATTGCCTCATAGCACTCACTTCCGTCATCATGAAGTGCTTTGAGAGACTTGTCAAGGATGATATCACCTCCACCCTACCTGACATCCTAGACCCATTCCAATTTGCTTACCGCCCCAATAGGTCCACAGTAGACGCAGTCACAATCATACTGCACACTGCCCTAACCCATCTGGACAAGAGAAATACCTATGTAAGAACGCTGTTCATCGATTACAGCTCAACATTTAACACCATAGTACACTCCAAACTCGTCATTAAGCTCTAGACCCTGGGTCTCGACCCCGCCCGGTGCAACTGGGTCCTGGACTTTCTGACGGGCCGACCCCAGGTGGTGAGGGTAGGAAACAACATCTCCACCCCGCTGATCCTCAACACTGGGGCCCCACAAGGGTGCGTCCTCAGCCCTCTCCTGTACTCCCTGTTTACCCATGACTGTGTGGCCATGCATGCCTCCAACTCAATCATCAAGTTTGCAGATGACACTACAGTGGTAGGCTTGATTACCAACAATGACGAGACGGCCTACAGGGAGGAGGTGGCTACTGGTTCGGCCGTGAGCTTTACAGCGCCCCTGCTCCTTACTCGCCACTTCCCGGGGCCGAGGATTTAGTATCTGCTGCATCATGCCCCCGTGAGAAGTGACAGCCATGTGAACTGCTAGCGCTCACAGTCTCACGTCAGAATTAGACAATCATGGGGCCTCCTAAGTGGCACAGTGGTCTAAGGCACTGCATCGCAGTGCTAAAGGGTTTACTACAGGCGTGGGTTCGATTCCAAGCTGTCTCACAACTGGCCCTGATTGGAAGTCCCATAGGGCAAAGCACAATTGGCCCAACATTTTCCGGGTTAGGAAAGGGTTTGAGAAACATGGATGAACGACTAGTTATTTTTATTTAAAAAAAAAATATTTTGATCTTGTTTCATCGATGCAACTCCCCAATGGGCTCGGGAGGTGAAGGTTGGCTTTACTTGGCTCGTTGCGCTCTAGCAACTCCTTGTGTTGGGCTGGGTGCCTGCAGGCTGACCTTGGTAGTCAGTTGAACAGTGTTTTCCTCTGACACATTGGTGCGGCTAGCTTCCAGGTTAAACAGGCGTGTGTTTATAAGTTTGTTGGATCATGTTTCGGAGGACGCATGACTCAACCTTCACCTCCCGAGCCCGTTGGGGAGTTGCAGCGATGAGACAAGATCGAAATAGATTTTTTTTTAAATAAATATAATTAGACGTTCATCCATGTTTCTCAAATTTCTAAGTTCTTCCAAATTTAGCATTGTCTAAGGTTAAATGTAGGCATTAACTGGTTAAACCTGTTAAGTCTACCCTCTCCTTTTTCGAACATTCTGTTAAAAATCGCGCAACATTTCAGCGTCCTGCTACTCATGCCAGGAATATAGTATATGCATATGATTAGTATGTGTGGATAGAAAAGACTCTGAAGTTTCTAAAACTGGTTAAATCACGGCTGTGACTATAACAGAGCGTGTGTTTCATCGAAAAGCGCAAGAAAAACTGAAAAATCACTGTCACTGAAAACTGAAAAATATATCCATGCGCCACTTGCATGTATTGTTTAAAGGGCACCAAAATTAATAGGGCCAAGGATGCAATTCCTACAGCTTCCACACGATGTAGCCAAAAACGTCATTTTCATTGACAAAAATCCTTTGTGTCATGACAAATAGAGCCTTCATTCCATCCAGCCTACAGCAATCGATTTTGGAAGAGAGAAAAATGGACATTGTTTTCTTGAGTAGCTGCTATTGAATACAGATCGCCCAGTGATCAATTTGATCGCTTATTAACGTTTACAAATACCTAAAGTTGGGTTACAAAAGTAGGTTGAAGTGTTTTAACAAAGAATATAGGCAACTTATATAATTTTTAAAAATTACGTTGCGTGTTGGAAGAGAGCTTTTTTCCTGAACCAGACAGGCTATACAAATGGATATTTTGGGCATACATGCACGGATTTCATCGGGAAAAAGACCCAATTGTGATGTTTATGGAACATATAGGAGTGCCAACAAAGAATATCATCAAAGGTAATGAATGTTTTATATTTATTTCTGCGTTTTTGTGTAGCGCCGGCTATGCTAATTATTTTGTTTACGTCCCCTTCAGGTATATTGGGGTGTTGCATGCTATCAGATAATAGCTTCTCATGCTTTCGCCGAAAAGCATTTTAAAAATCTGACTTGTTGGCTAGATTCACAACGAGTGTAGCTTTAATTCAATACCCTGTATGTGTGTTTTAATGAACGTTTGAGTTTTAACGAGTACATTTAGCATTTAGCGTAGTGCATTTGCATTTCCAGGTGCCTACTTGAGACGTCTGCGTCTGCGTCTGCATCTAATCAACAATGGCATTATTTTCAGTTCACTCTGCAACTTTTCCAAATACTGACTTTTTTCACAGTGGCCACCAGTTTGGCACAAAACATTTACAACAAAGATATATTGAAAATAATATGACAGCTAGAAATCAAAACTGGATGGTCTTCAGAGATAGATGGGAGGGGTTGAGGGTAGCTGAAGGCAGGGACTAAAAGCAAACAAGAGAGAACTAATGTAAAATATACTGTTTCCGTAAAATGTATATAGTATGTATAAGTTGGAAGTAGAAGCCTAACAGGCTGACTACACCGCTCGCGTCGCGAGCGCAAGCGTTACAAAATACATTTAGAAGTCAATATTATTATACTATTGCACCCACATTGCTCGCGCACGCCAACGAGCGTCTGTGTTGCCAAGGGCTAAAATATAAGTCAGTTCTATTTGTGACGCAGATCGCACTGCAAATCCTGCCTCTCACATCTCCTCATTGGTTTATAGAAGCAGGTACCCACATGCCATCTCCTCATTGGTTATACCCACGTGGGTGACAGAAAGACGAACGAGGTCAGTGGCGGAAATGCACCTAATTTATGAAAGTCGCAATATAAAGTCAAGAGAAGAAAAAGCCTAGAAGGAGGAGAGATGACTAGAAACGGTTGACCGTTTTATTTGTGGATTGATAGTAGGAGTAGAGGACCTTGTGCATTTCAGGTAAAAATAACAACTCAATGTTTATATCCCAGGACAAATTAACTAGCAACAGTGAGCTAGCTAAATAGGACAAATTAGCTAGCAAGTGTTTAATGCTTTTCGACCTGTCTGTCCCCATATTAATGTAATTGGTTCAGAGTTTGTTTTGATATTTTAACCTGCGAATGGTGATTGCGTTTTGTGTGGGGGGACAAAATAAATATATGCACGATGGTACACAATGGCGCACCCACACAGCCGGTTTGGGTTCCGTGTAAGTATTGTTGTCAATTAGTTTACTCAAATTAGTGGAGGGGTGGGGTAGGCTCAGGGGAAAGTAATAAAGGAGGAAAATATTTACAAATGTACAGTACCAGTCAAAGGTTTGAAAACACCTACTCATTCAATGTTTTTTCTTAATTTTTACTATTTTCTACATATAATAATAGTGAAGAGATCAAAACTGTGAAATAACACATAGAGAATTATGTAGTAACCCAAAAAGTGTTAAACAAATCTAAAAATATTTTAGATTTTAGATTCTTCAAAGTAGCCACCCTTTGCCTTGATGACAGCTTTGCACACTCTTGGCATTCTCTCGACCAGCTTCACCTGGAATGCTTTTCCAATAGTCTTGAAGGAGTTCCCTCATGCTGGGCACTTGTTGGCTGGTTTTCCTTCACTCCGCAGTCCAACTCATCCCAAAACATCTCAATTGGGTGGAGGTCAGGTGATTGTGGGGGCCAGGTCATCTGATGCAACACCTGTGATAATCTGAAGTACCCAAAAGGGCCAACAGATGTCTTGTGATAAATTACATAAAATCCTTGAGAATTACCCAAATTCTGGTAGTTTACTGGTAAACTTCGAAAGTTTCCAGTAACATACTCCCCCGTTGCAATCATAACCCACACACACACACACCCACACACACACACCTACCCCCACCCCAACCCCCACACCCACACATTACACACTAAAGGCCATACACACATACATCAGTGATGAATCAGAGTTCCACAGACAGCCCTCTCTCTGGGAGATATGAAGTATGTTTGAGTGATGAATCAGAGTTCTACAGACAGCCCACTCTCAGAGAGATATGAAGTATGTTTGAGTGATGAATAGTGTGTGAGACACTCCCAGGTCTATAATCACACTGATAACACACTACTGTAATTGTCACTTGGTACACTTTAACGCCTCGTCTCAGCATTGCTGCAGCTGGCGTAGGCACGCCACACCAATAAATAAATATACATTCCTACACTTAGTTGAGAATAAGCACCCTGTTTTTACTGTGTGTGTGTGTGTGTGTGTGTGTGTGTGTGATTATGTTTCCCGTGGCATTTTCTAAATAAAAAAGAGTTAGTAGAATAATGAATGTCTACAATATATGAAATATAAAAAACACTGGAAACTGGAAACACTCCAGTGGCAGTCAGCCTATTTCACTAATGCTGTGGCTGGCTTAGCTTCTTGGTGCTAAGCACGCTTTAATTGTTTGGAAATGAGCCACTTCCCCCTCCCACTCTGTGTTCTTATCACTCTGATCCAGTGATGAAGCTTCCCGAAAACAGCCCGCCCCCTCCACCCTCTACTCCACGTCCTTTTTTGAATCCCGGCTCCATCCGCAATGCGTTCTGGGAGGATGGTCACAAAACGTGGTGAGGGATGTAACAGTTCAAAGGCAGACCCCTGCCATAGAGTCTATGTACTGACCAGTTTATAACAATTATACAGAATGAAATAAGTAGCTTCAAGTTTAGTTGCTACCATCATTGTATTTCTCAGTCCTCATATGAGACATGATTATAGTGTGTGAAAGTCGGCGTTTCAAGAAATGGTTGAGAAATTTCACACACATTTCTGTTGACACACATTCATAGACAGACAAAGCACACACTGCAACCACTAATACCACAGCACGAGTTAATGAAAATAGTCCAGCTGCAGGCCTAATAGTTAGAGCAGTGAGACTGTGATTTATTCGTTTTGAAGGAGCTGTTCATATATGTAGCTCCTAGACTGTAATGTCTGCTCTTTTGTTTTCCTACCAGGGGTTGAAGAGACAAAGCAAAACACAGATTCTGTTTGAGTTGCCAACTGGAGAAATGAACTGTAAACACTCTGCATACCTCCTATTTCGCCACGCTGAGTATAGTAGGGATGCCAGAAAACAATTACATTACTCTTCTCTGGTTGTCTGAGCGAGATGGATGTGAGGAGTGCTTGTAGCAGAGGGAGGGGATGGAGGAGAGGAACGGGGGAAAGATGGAGGAGTGGAGAGGATAGAGGATAGGAGAGGATGGAGGAGAGTAGAGGAGGAGGAAGGAGGAGAGGAGAGGAGGAGGATGGAGGAGAGGGATGTAGGAGAGGAGAGGGGGAGGATGGAGGAGAGGGTAAGGATAGAGAGAAAGGGGGATGGAGGAGAGGAAAGGGGGAGGATGGAGGAGATGAGAAGAGAAGGATGGAGGAGAGGGGGATGATGGAGGAGAGGCAAGGGGGAGGATGGAGAAAAGGAGAGGGGAGGATGGAGGAGAGGATGAGGATGGAGGAGGAGGGGAGGAGGAGAGGATAGTGGGAGGATGGAGGAGAGAAGAGGGGGAGGAGAGTGGGAGGAAGTAGAAGTGGTCGATGGAGGAGATGAGAAAGGAGGAGAGGAGGAGAGTGGGAGGACAGGAGTAGGGGATGAGAGGAGAGGGGGAGGATGGAGGAGAAGGGGGAAGGATGGAGGAGAGGGGAGGATGGAGGAGAGGAGAGAGGGAGTATGGAGGAGAGGAGAGGAGAGGGGAGGATGGAGGAGAGGAGAGGGTAAACATGGTTCTGATGGCCAGAGACAAGCGAAATCAGCCTGGGAAAGGATACAGCTGCCACTCTGCTGCCTGTGCTGGATGGGATGGATGGGATGGATGGGCTGGATGTGCTGGATGGGATGGATGGGATGGATGGGCTGGATGTGCTGGATGGTTGGGTTGAATGGGAATGTGTGATGCCACAGAGCAGAGGACACTTCCAAATAAACATCCTAGTGACGTGCTGCAATACAGTGACTGGCTGGCTGCCTGGTTGGCTGTTTGTTGAGTAGTTGTTGGAAGCTAGGAGTAAACACTGTTTATTAGTGGAAGAGGTGGAGTGTGTATGCATGTGTGTGCGTGTGTGTGTGGAGGATGCAGGGTGTTGGAAGGGTTGTCACTATTTACCCCAGCCACAAAGTCAATATTTGCTATATCATAAACATTCATGAAAACAAAAATGTGCTTTTTGGTCTCAATTTAAGGTTTAGTATAAGGTTAGCAGTGTAGCGGTTAGGATTAGGTTTAAAATTTGATTTTAAGTAGAGCAATTGTAGAAATAGGTGGGGTTTACCTGTAGCTAAGTGTGCCCTTGTCTTCGAGCTTTAGCCCCCCTCCTTCCCCTTGGATGGCCCCAAGATAGCCTACTTCATCACGCTGATGTCCGGGAGGGCTCTCACCTGGGCTACTGTTGTGTGGGAACAGCCGGCCATATGCGCTAGTCTTGAGGGTTTTGTGGGAGAAGTGAGGAAGGTCTTTGATGCCCCATTCTCTGGGCGAGAGGCCGCCCGGAAGCTAATCCAGCTTCGTCAGGACTCCCGCAGTGAAGCTGATTATGTGGTGGATTTCCGCAAGTTGACAGCGGAAAGAGCTTGAAATCAACAGGCACTGTTCGATATTGTGGCAGACAGCAGGGAGAGGTGAGGGGAGTGGTAATTGAGGGGAGATATCTTGCAGGTCGCTGGCTCCACCCATGAGCCTTATACGGACTTCCTGCCCCAATGAGGTCGTTAATCGTTAAGCCAAGGAGTGCTTGGGGATAAAGGAGGAAGCAGCCTGCACAAAGGGGCAGAGTAGGCGAGAGCCAAATGCGTTATGAAGAGTGAGAGAAGAGAGAACTATATCTTTGTGATTACCCGTTGTGACCTAGACCGGATTGGCTGAGGACCCGAGTGTGAGAATTATCCCTGGAAAACGAAATGGACAACGGAAACAGCTTGAATTCCCCCTCTTCCCCAGTTTACCAATATCCCTAATAAACCCCCCATATCCATTCTATTTGTGCTACTGGTGCATGTTTTGTTGTTGAACTTGGTGACGTGGAAACCCCTCACCCTTGAGCCTGCTACATACGGTAGAGAATGCGGGCAAAGCAAACCAAGTTCAATAACTAAACAGACACAGAGCACAATGGAAGCATTGTTGAGACAGCTGGTGAAGGCGAACATAGCACAGCAGGCTATGCATCGGGAGCTGCTGGAAGAACAGCGTCAGCAGACCGCTCTCCTGCAAGCTGAACTCAGCCAGCTGACAGCCGCCCAGGTCGGCATAGCGGCGGGCGCAGCATTCTCTCGTCCCAAACCTAGTAGTTTAACATTGAAGCTGACAGAGGCTGACGACATCGAGGTTTACCTACAAGCCTTCGAAAGGACGGCTGCTAGGGAGAAATGGCTCCATGAGCAATGGGCCAGCCTGCTAGCACCCTTCCTATCAGGCGTGGCACAGAAGACCTATAAGGATCTGACGGTTGACCAGGCGACGCATTACGAGGTGCTGATAAAGGAGATCCTGCGCCGCTATGGTTACACCCTGATTAACAGTGCACAAAGATTCCATGATTGGGCGTATGATCTTACAGTATCCCCCGATCACCAAATGCATGATCTAATTAAGCTGGCCAAGAGCTGGCTAACTGTTGAACCCATAACGTTCACGACCATCGAGAAAGTGGTCATAGATAAATGTATACGCTCTCCACCATTCTAAGCTAAAAACTTAGCAGGCCAAGCTAACCCGTAGAGTGCAGATCAGCTGGTGGAACTGGTGGAAGGACAACAGGTGGCTTTGGAGGTCCTGCACAGCAGACAACCACGGAAGGCAGAACCCTCCACTCGCCCGAAGCTGCGAAAAAGGAAGGAGGACCACACCGGGACTCCAGCCAAGGATGGGGGGACCCCAACAGCCAGCACCCGAGATGACACCCCCTCCTGAACTTGGACAGAAGGAAGTCCCACGAGTGTGGTGAGCCGGGACACATCGCATGGGACTGTCCAGACTGCGATGTCCCGATGCCTTCGGCCTCAGCCAGTGAGGTAGCCACCGGGCATCCCTGCAGCTTACTGATGGCATGCTGGGCTGAGGAGAGTGGTCCTTCCCCTGTCACACCGGTAAGAGCCAACGAAAAGAACACCACGGCACTTTTGGAATCTGGGGGTATGGTGACCCTTATCCGACCTAACTTCGCCCAGTCCCAGAACCTGATGGACACTGTGGCCATCACATGCATACACAGTGAGACCAAGGACTACCCTACCACACTCCTCCACCTACAGACCACAAAGGGACAACACGCAGGACCAGTGGGAGTCGTCCCAAACGTGCCGTAGCGGTCCTTAACGGAAGGGATTTCCTGTTGTTCCGCCAACTGTGCACCAGTATGTCCGGTGACGTGGGGAACCCGAGGGAACCAGAAGGGAGGGGGTAGCCGGAGACGTGGGAGGGACACAAGAAGGAGCGATGCCCGGATGTGTGGATTCCAGGAAGTGGACTCTGAAGCCAGACTGGAGGGAGAAGAGGCGAGAGGTGGCGAGTCTGGAAGACATTTTCCCAATGGACCATGATGTGGCACCAGAGCCCGCCTCTCTAGTGGGCTGGTTCGGCACGGCCCAACTAGAGGATCCCAACTTGGCCAGCGCTCTCCAGCAGGTGAGCGTAGTGGACGGAAAACCTGTGGAGGGGTAAGGCTAATAACCTACCCCCATTTCGCTATGAAGAAAAACTTGTTATATCAGGTTGTGAAGAATGACGAATGTCTAGGGTTGTTGTTGGTGCCCCGTTCCTTTGTACCATGTGTCCTGCAGTTGGTGCACTCCCACCTTATTGGGGATCACCTAGGGGTGGAAAAGACCTTAGACAGAATCAAGGCACGATTTTCCTGGCCAGGGGTGAAGAAAACAGTGGAAGAATACTGCCGCAATTGCCCGGAGTGCCAGCAGGTGGCTCCAAAACCCAATTTTCACAGTCCCTTAATTCTCCTACCCATTATTTCAGTTTCTTTCAGCAGGATTGCAATGGACCCGGTGGGACCTCTACCCAAGAGCAACCGAGGGCACTAATACATTCTGGTGATTTTGGATTATGCCACCAGTTACCCGGAAGCCATTCCCCTGCACACCATGGCCACCAAGGGAATCGCATGTGAGTTGGTTATGCTGTTCTCCTGAGTAGGCATTCCCGGTGCGATATTGACCTACCAGGGTACCCAGTTCATGTCACGAATCATGAAGGATCTATGCAAGCTAATGAGAATAACCCAGTTAAAATCAAATCAAATTTTATTTGTCACATACACATGGTTAGCAGATGTTAATGCGAATGTAGCGAAATGCTTGTGCTTCTATTTCTGACCATGCAGTAATATCTAACAAGTAATCTAACCTAACATTTTCACAACAACTACCTTAAAACACACAAGTGTAAAGGAATTAATAAGAATATGTACATAAACATATATGAATGAGCGATGGCCGAACGGCATAGGCAAGATGCAGTAGACAGTATAGAGTACAGTATATACATATGAGATGAGTAATGTAGGGTATGTAAACATTATATAAACTACCATTGCTTAAAGTGGCTAGTGATACATTTATTACATCATCAATTATTTTATTATCAAAGTGGCTAGAGATGAGTCAGTGTGTTGGCAGCAGCCACGCAATGTTAGTGAGGGCTGTTTAACAGTCTGATGGCCTTGAGATAGAAGCTGTTTTTCAGTCTCTGGGTCCCTGCTTTGATGCACCTATACTGACCTCGCCTTCTGGATGATAGCGGGGTGAACAGGCAGTGGCTCAGGTGGTTGCTGTCCTTGATGACCTTTTTTGCCTTCCTGTGACATTGGGCGGTGTAGGTGTCCTGAAGGGCAGGTAGTTTGCCCCCGGTGATGCTTTGTGCGGACCCCACTACCCTCTGGAGAGCCTTACGGTTGTGTGCTGAGCTGTTGCCGTACCAGGCAGTGATACAGCCCGACAGGATGCTCTCGATTGTGCATCTGTAAAAGTTTGTGTTTACGGTGACAAGCCAAATTTCTTCAGGCTTCTGGGGGTTGAAGAGGCGCTGCTGCGCCTTCTTCACCATGCTGTGGGTGGACGATTTCAGTTTGTCCGTGATGTGTACGCCGAGGAACTTAAAACTTTCCACCTTCTCCACTACTGTCCCGTCAATGCGAATAGGGGGATGCTCCCTCTGCTGTTTGCTGAAGACCACGATCATCTCCTTTGTTTTGTTGACATTGAGGGTGAGGATATTTTCCTGACACCACACTCCGAGGGCCCTCACTTCCTCCCTGTAGGTCGTCTCGTCGTTGTTGGGAATGAAGCCTACCACTGTGGTGTCATCTGCAAACTTGATGATTCAGTTGGAGGCATGCATGGCCACGCAGTCATGGGTGAACAGGGAGTACAGGAGAGGGCTGAGAATGCACCCTTTTGGGTGGCCCCAGTGTTGAGGATCAGCGGGGTGGAGATGTTGTTTCCTACCCTCACCACCTGGAGGCAGCCCGTCAGGAAGTCCAGGACCCAGTTGCACAGGGCGGGGTCGAGACCCAGGGTCTCGAGCTGAATGACTAGTTTGGAGGGTACCATGGTGTTAAATGCTGAGCTGTAGTCGGTGAGCAGCACTCTTACATAGGTATTCCTCTTGTCCAGATTTGTTAGGGCAGTGTGCAGTGTGATTGCGATTGTATCGTCTGTGGACCTATTGGGGCGGTAAGCAAATTGGAGTGGGTCTAGGGTGTCAGGTAGGGTGGAGGTGATATGGTCCTGACAAGTCTCTCAAAGCACTTCATGATAGTCATTTAGCTCAGTTACCTTAGCTTTCTTGGGAACAGGAACAATGGTGGCCCTCTTGAAGCATGTGGGAACAGCAGACTGGGATAAGGGTTGATTAAATATGTCCTTAAACACACCAGCCAGCTGGTCTGCGCATGCTCTGAGGACCCGGCTGGGGATGCTGTCTGGGCTGGCAGCCTTGTGAGGGTTAACACGTTTAAATGTTTTACTCACATTGGCTGCAGTGACGGAGAGCCCAGGGTTTTTATTAGCGGGCAGTGTCAGTGGCACTGTATTGCGAGCAAGACATTGTGGTCCGCGACGGGGCTGGTTTTCTTTTTGTAGTCCGTGATTGACTGTAGACCCTGCCACATACGTCTCGTCTTTGAGCCGTTGAATTGCGACTCTACTTTGTCTCTATACTGACGCTTAGCTTGTTTGATAGCCTTTGGGATGCGAAGAGCTACACTGTTTGTATTTGTTCATGTTTCCGGTCACCTTGCCCTGATTAAAAGCAGTGGTCCGCGCTTTCAGTTTTGCGCGAATGCTGCCATCAGTCCACGGTTTCTGGTTGGGGAACCTAGACAACAGCCAGTGAAATTGCAGGGCTCCAAATTCAAAACTACAGAAATCCCATAATTAAAATTCCTCAAACATACAAATATTTTACACCATTTTATAGATAAACTTATTGTATATCCAGCCACAGTGTCTGATTTCAAATAGGCTTTATGGCGAAAGCACACCATGCGATTATGTTAGGTCAGCGCCTAGTCACAAAAAAACATACATCCATTTTCCAGCCAAGGAGAGGGCTCACAAAGTCAGAAATAGCGATTAAATTAATCACTAACCTTTGATGATCTTCATCAGATGGCACTCACAGGGCTACATGTTACACAATAACTGTGTGTTTTGTTCGATAAAGTTCATCTTTATGTCCAAAAACGTCATTTGAAATTGGTGTTTTATGTTCAGAAATGCATTGTCTCAAACAAACATCCTGGTGAAAGTGCAGTGAGCCACACCAAGTAACAGAAATACTCATCATAAACATTGATAAAAGATACAAGTGGTAAACATACGAATACAGATAAACTTCTCAACCGCTGTGTCAGATTTCAAAAAGGCTTTACAGCGAAAGCCCACTCTCGCGATCATGTTAGGTCAGCTCCTAGCCACAGAAACCCGTACAGCCATTTTCCAACAAAGGAAAGTGTCACAGTCAGTAGTATTAAAGTCAGTAGTATTAAAATGAATCACTTACCTTTGATGATCTTCATCTGGTGGCACTCCCAGGTCTCCATGTTAGACAACAAATGTTTGTTTTGTTCGATAAAGTTCTTTATGTCCAAATACCTCAGTTTTGTTGGTGCATTTTGTTCAGAAATCCAAAGGCACGATGCGTGCTCTCAAAACCAATACGGAAAGTCAAAAAAGTACAATTAAAGATAGTAGAAACATTTCAAACGATGTTAAAAATCAATCTTCAGGTTGTTTTTGTCATAAATAATCAATAATATTTCAACCGGACAAAAGTTTCGTCAATGGAAAAGGTAAACAAGAAATGCGTGCTCCCGATCACGTGCTTGGTTCATGGATGGACATTTCCACTGTCCTCTCATTGAAACTGGTGTATCTCCCTCATTTTTCAGAGTAAAAGCCTGAAACAATGCCTAAAGACTAGCCACATGTAGAGGAAGCCACAGAGCTCGTGAACTTGGTCCTAAGTCTTTGTATGGTGGATAGGCTTTCAATGGAAAAACAGCCTTTCAAAAGAATTGTACTTCCTGGTTGGATTTTCCTCGGATTTTCGCATGCCATATCAGTTCTGTTAAACTCACAGAAATTATTTTAACAGTTTTGGAAACTTTAGAGTGTTTTCTATCCAAATCTACTAATTATATGCATATCCTAGCTTATGGCCTGAGTAGCAGGCAGTTTAATTTGGGCACGCTTTTCATCCAAAATTCCGAATGCTGCCCCCTACCCTAGTGAAGTTAATGTGGGTAAAACATCCCCGATGCACTTGCTAAACTCGCTCACCGAATCAACGTATTCATCAATGTTATTGTCCGACGCTATGCGGAACATATCCCAGTCAATGTGATCGAAGCAATCTTGAAGCGTGGAATCCAATTGGTCGGACCCGCGTTGAACAGAACTGAGCATGGCGCTTCCTGTTTTAGTTTATGTCTATAGGCTAGGAGCAACAAAATTGAGTCGTGGTCAGATTTTCTCACAGGAGGGTGGGGGAGGGCTTTATATGCGCCGCAGAAGTTAGAATAACAATGATCCAGGGTTTTGCCAGCCAGGGTCGCGCGTTCGATATGTTGATAAAATTTAGGTAGGCTTGTTTTCAGATTAGCCATATTAAAATCCCCAGCTACAATAAATGCAGCCTCAGGATATGTGGTTTCCAGTTTACATGTTGATGTGTCTGCTTGGGGGGGATATACTGTGATTATGATCGAAGAGAATTCTCTTTGTAGATAATGTGGTCGGCATATGATTGTAAGGAATTCTAGGTCAGGTGAACAAACGGACTTGAGTTCCGTTGTTATGTTATGTTGTTATGATCACACCACGTCTCGTTAATCATAAGGCATACATCCCCATCCTTCTTCTTACCAGAGAGATGTTTGTTTCTGTCGGCACGATGCGTGAACCAACTAGGTGGCTGTACCGACTCTGATGACATATTCCGTGTGAGCCATGTTTCCATGAAACAAAGAACGTTACAATCTCTGATGTCTCTCTGGAAGGCAACCCTTGCTCGGATTTCGTCTACCTAGTTGTCAAGAGACTGGACATTAGCGAGTAGTATGCTCGGGAGCAGTGAGCTATGTGCCCGTCTACGGAGCCAGACCCTTCTGTGGTGCCGTTGTTTTGTCGCCGGCTGGGATCCGATCCATTTTCCTAGGTGGTGGACCAAACAGAGGATCCGCTTTGGGAAAGTTGTATTCCTGGTTGTAATGTAGGTGATTTGACGTTGCTCTTATATCTAATAGTTCATGTCAACTGTATGTAATAAAACCTAAGATTTCCTGGGGTAACAATGTAAGAAATAACACGTAAAGAAACAAAATAATGCATAGTTTCCTAGGAACGCGAAGCGAGGCGGCCATCTCTGTCGGCGCCGTAAGTAAACGTTGCGCACCTTGGTGTATCACCCTCCGACCGATGGATTGGTGGAAAGATTCAATCAAATTCTAAAGCAGATGACAAAAAAAGGTGATGAGGCTGACAGAAAGAACTGAGACCAGCTGCTACCCTACCTGATGTTCTCGATCCTTGAAGTGCCCCAAGCTTCAACAGGATTCTCACCCTTCGAACTCCTGTATGGGAGACGACCCCAAGGACTGCTGGACGTGGATAAAGAATCCTGAGAACAGCAATCTTCGCCCCACCGAACCTTGGTGGAGCACGTGGGAGAAATGAGAGATTGGATGGCAACCCTGATGGCACCATCTGATTCTGTAATGATTTTAGGAATGTAAATTAAATCTTAAAGTTCGACGCCTACCCCAAGCCCCGAATTTATGAATTAATCCAACGGCCTGATATATCAGCATGCTCGACCTGACAAAGGGTTTCTGGCAGGTGCCCTTAGCTCCCGAAGCACGGGGAAAACTGATTTCGCCACCCCGGATAGTCTGTTCCATTACAAGAAGCTGCCCTTTGGAATGCACGGGGCCCTGGCCATCTTCCAGAGGTTGATGGCCCAGGTTCTCCGACCCCATCGGAAGCAGGTACACACGTTTGTGGGGTTGACTAGTTACTACCTGAGATTTATTCCCCACTTTGTCTCCCTAGCCAGTCCCCTGACAGATCTGACCAGGAGCTGTCTGCCCGCCCATTGTGAAGTGGATAAAAACAACATGAAGCACCAAAATAATAGAGTCCACCTGGAGTGACTACTTCTTAATTTCTCAAAAGAAAAACATTGAACAATTTCTAAAGACTGTTGACATCTAGTTCCTAATAATAAGGGTATCCCATAGAAACCTATTGGAAAATACTATGACCTCAAAAAACCCTGGATGGTTTGTCCTCGGGGTTTTGCCTGCCATATCAGTTCTGATATACTCACAGACATTATTTTAACAGTTTGAGAAACTATAGAATGTTCGCTATCCAAATCTATCAATTATATGCATTTCCTAGCTTCTGGGCCTGAGTAACAGGCAGTTTACTTTCGGCACGCTTTTCATCCGGAGATGAAAATACTGCCCCCTACCCAAGAGAGGATAACACATACATTTTTCCAGTAGCAGACTATAATCATTAATGTCAAAATCCGCGCTGAAGTTTAAGCGTTTCACACATATTATCCAGATACTGACTGTTAGCACTTGGTGGTTTATAACAGCTTGCCACAAGAGTGACTTTAGGTGAGGCAGATTAACCTGTAGTCATACTATTTCAACAGCGTGTAAAATGAGATCCTCTCTAAGCTTTACAGGAATGTGGTTCTGAATATAGACTGCAACACTGCCCCGATTGGCTTTTCTGTAGATGTAATAACCATGTATTGCTACCACTGTAGAGACAATCAGTGAAGATGCCTAGAATTATGTTTTGTTAATGTCAGTATTGCCTTGTAACTTGTATGTGAATCCATTCATTTTACAAAGTTATTAAATTACACTTGGTTTGGTATTCACTTCTCATGACCATTCCTTGAACTCACAATACCTGATTGCACATGGTTTTACTATGATGTTTAATGGAATCAGATATACTTTTAAATAGATTGTCCATTAATTGCTTAGTCTTATTGCGGGTCACATGTGAGGTATGTGTATATAGTACAATGCCTTCATAAAGTATTCACACCCCTTGACTTTTTCAAAAATGTTCTTGTTCAACAACCAATTTGACAGAACTACAATCCAGGTGTGCAAAGCCCTTAGAGACTTACCCAGAAAGACTCAATCTCAATGTAATCGCTGCCAAAGGTTGAATACTTATATAATCAAGATACACTATACTGTATATACAAATGTCACGCCCTGTTAGGTCAGGGTGTGATTTGGGGTGGGCATTCTATGTTGTCTATTTCTTTGTTTTTGGCCTAGTATGGTTCCCAATCAAAGGCAGCTGTCTATCGTTGTCTCTGATTGGGATCATACTTATGCAGCCCTTTTTCCCACTTTCTGTTGTGGGATCTTGTTTTTGTTAGTTGCTGGTTTAGCGCTACATTACTTTACGTGTGGTTTATCTTTCTTGTTTTTTTGGGTTGTTCATTTAATAAATTCAGAATGGACGCCTACCACGCTGCACCTTGGTCTCATTCCGACAACAGCCGTAACAACAAAGCATGTGCACATCCATTGAAATGAGTGGATTTGGCTATTTCAGCCACTTTGCTGACAGATGTATAAAATTGAGCACACAACCATGCAATCTCCATAGACAAACATTGCCAGTAGAATGGCTTTACCAAAGAGCTCAGTGACTTTTAATGTGGCATTATCATAGGAATCACCTTTCCATCAAGTCATTTCGTAAAATGTAAGCCCTGCTAGAGCTTCCCCTGTCAACTGTAAGTGCATTTATTGTGAAGTGGAAAGATCAAGAAGCAACAGCGGCTCAGCCGCGAAGTGGTAGGCCACACAAGCTCACAGAACGGGACCGCCAATTGCTGAAGAGCGTAGCGCGTAAAAATCGTCTGTTCTCGGTTGCAACACTCACTACCAAGTACCAAACTGACTCTGGAAAGAAACATCAGCGCAATAACTGCTCCTCAGGAGCTTCATGAAATGGGTTTCCATGGCCGAGCAGCCACACAATAGCCTAAGATCACCATGCACAATTCCAAGTGTCGGCTGGAGAGGTGTAAAGCTCACCACCATTGGACTTCAGAGCAGTGGAAACATGTTCTCTGAAGTGATGAATCATGCCTCACCATCTGGCAGTCCAACGGACGAATCTGGGTTTGGCGGATGCCAGGAGAATGCTACCTTCCCGAATGCTTAGTGCCAACTTTAAGTTTGGTGGAGAAGGAATAATGGTATGGGGTTGTTTTTCATGGTTCGGGCTAGGCCCCTTAGTTCCATCGAAGGGAAATCTTAACAGCATAAAATGACATTCTAGATGATTCTGTGCTTCCAACTTTGTGGCAACAGTTTGGGGAAGGCCCATTCTTGTTTCAGCATGACAATGCCCCCATGCACAAAGCGAGGTCCATACAGAAATGGTTTGTCGAGATCGGTGCGGAAAAACTTGACTGGCCTACACAGAGCCCTGACCTCAACCCCATCGAACACATTTGGGATTGAATTGGAACGCCGACTGCGAGACAGACCTAATCGCCCAACATCAGTGCCCGACCTCACTAATGCTCTTGTGGCTGAATGGAAGCAAATCCCCGCAACAATGTTTCACATCTAGTGGAAAGCCTTCCCAGAAGAGTGGAACAGCAAAGGGGGGACCAACTCCATATTTTGGAATTAGATGTTTGACGAGCATGTGTCCACATACTTTTGGTCATGTAGTGTATATTAGTGTTAATTTTGCATTATTTTTGTACAAATGTTTTTACAAAATGTCCACATTGACATTACAAAGTATTTTGTATAGATCGTTGACAAAATGACAATTAAATCCATTCTAATCCCACTTCGTAACACGTGGAAGAATCCAAGGGGTGTGAACACTTTCTGAAGGCACTGTATATGCTTAGGCTATATGATAAATATTACCCCACTACAGTGACGACCAGTTGGAAGAGTTTGGTACATTTTAAATTAAAACCCTGCAGTGTTGTGACTTGCCTCCAGATGTTGTATGATTGGTACAGTAGATGGGGGTGGGCCCTTCACCAACCCAAAACATTTAACCATGTTAAGTTTTCTGAGGCCTCCTTTTGTGAGCCTGTATTTGTTGCTGTGGTTACAGCTTGTTTTCCATCATAACAGCTTATATGTAAATGTCTTTATTGTGTGCGTAAAGAGCTATTTACATTTTTTATTTTACTAGGTAAGAACAAATTCTTATTTTCATGACAGCCTAGGAACAGGGACAGAAATACAGATTTTAACCTGGTCAGTTTGTGGATTCGATCTTGCAACCTTTCGGTTACTAGTCCAATGCTCTAACCACAAGGCCTCCTGCCGCCCCTATGACACTGTGATGTCACCATATCTTGGTAAATAACAAGCTGTTACAACCGTAAACTAAATACTAAATATTCTAAGCATTCCAAGTTAATACCAATTGAAAACTGATCTCCAGGTAAAACGTTTTAAGGCACACCTTTCATTTCCAATGTAAAATGTTCAACTTGGACCAATAAAAATAACCCAAGCTAAAATTAGTACACAGTAAAAATAACACATTCCAATGGCATGACATTGTGACGGTCGACATTTACCCATTTAGTCCAAATATTGCTGTAGCCTCCTCCCCGGGCGGTTTGGAGTATAAATATGGGTCGGTGAGAGGCACGTTCCCAGAATAGAGCCTTTCTGTGTGTTGAAAAGGATAATTGCTCATCTGAGCTCACCCAAGATGCATCACTCTCTCTCTCCTTATCCAATGGTGATATAAACTTCTGCTGCATTCTTGGAAGAAAGAGTTATGTTGACCGCTCTCTCTTTCACAGCACTTTTTTATTTATTTTTGAGCTTGGGGGGAGTGGGGATGGGGGTGGTTGATAAGAGTGTTTGTACTGCAGATATAGAGATTGGGGAGGCTGGATTGAGAGACTGAGACCTAAGCTGGTGTGGGTCTGGTTATTTGAATGTTGTGAGTCAGGGCTCAGAAATGAGGGAGTAGGCATGAATGGCCCTGGCTGTTTGTTATGTGGGTCAGTGGACTCCTCTTTAACCTTTCAGCTTCACCTCTCTCTCTCTCTCTCTCTCTCTCTCTCTCTCTGCTACGGGAAGTGACCAATAGACCTCGAGCCGTGGGTCTGGCCTGACTGAAAAGACAAGTCATGTGTGCAGCCTGGAATGGAAGTCAAACAAAGTGACAGCGCCAGAGAAATCCCTTTGTAGTGAGTCAATGCGGAGGGTACCAATTATTGTGCTGTTTACTCAAGGGAAACAAGGCCAGTGTTTGGTTGGATGGATGGACTTGCTGCACTACCAGAGTTTTATCAATAAAGACCACAAGACAGGTTAATAGAAGGGAGGACCGAGAATTCTCTTAATTAAAGGGCTCTCTCTCTCTTTTTCTCCCACCTCTTTCTTTCTCTCTCTCTCTCTCTCTCTCCCACTCTTTTTCCTTCTTTCTCTCTCTCTCTCCCACTCTTTTTCCTTCTTTCTCTCTCTTTCTCTCCCTCTCTCCCCCCTATTTATCCTTCTTTCTCTCTCTCTCCCACTCTTTTTCCTTCTTTCTTTCTCTCTCTCTCCCACTCTTTTTCCTTCTTTCTCTCTCTTTCTCCCCCTCTCTCCCCCTATTTATCCTTCTTTCTCTCTCTTGCTCTCGCTCTCGCTCTCTGTCACTCTCGCCCACTCTTTTGCTTGTTTGCTCTCTCTCTCTCTCTCTCTCTCTCTCTCTCTCTCTCTCTCTCTCTCTCTCTACAGGGGAAAGTACTGTACCAGTAGATAAAAAAAGATCTCACTCTAAACTGTTGATGACATTTTCTGAGGCACAAATGTTTCAGAGGAAACCTCCGGA
The DNA here is from genome assembly GCF_057628025.1 of Oncorhynchus mykiss. NCBI lineage: Eukaryota > Metazoa > Chordata > Actinopteri > Salmoniformes > Salmonidae > Oncorhynchus > Oncorhynchus mykiss. Next base: position 17,947,745 of record NC_143025.1, read on the forward strand.
CAGACTGGTGCTTGCGTTTGACATCACATGCACCCAAATTGGCCTTCCTGTTTATGCAGCTGCTTTATATCAGAGGCAATTCCAGATCAAACAGCTTTAAGCTGGAAATTACAGAAACTACGCTGTCCTAAATATCTGCACCTGGGACTGCGTGGTCAGACTCCTCCAGCCATACTCTGGCCTCCCTCTATGAGACATTATGAAAGTATGTACTCACTACTGTAAGCCGCTTTGGATAAAAGCGTCTGCTACATGGCCTATTCTATTATATTTTACATCAATTTTATAAGGAACATATGTCAAACTGGTGGAAGCTGTGCATGTGTCATGATCAGGAAAAACCTGATCAGGAAAGACTCAGGGCCTCAGTAAAATAGGCTGTAGCTCTTCCATGTATTCAGAGGCCATGAGTATTTACAGGCTATATGACCTGTCTGAGGAAAAACTCCCAGCTGGGACCCATGGCCTCTGAATACATGGAAGAGCTACCTGGAAGGGTAGAGTTAGGGGGGCTAGAAGACCACCTCTGAGCGGGTTGGAGATATCTTAACGCACAATCCTGCAGACCACAGTAGCCTAAAAACAGTTGTTTGTTCCCCTGCTCACTCTCCCACGTTCTGCCTGTGAACTGGGTCTCTCTCTCTCTCTCTCTCTCTCTCTCTCTCTCTCTCTCTCTCTCTCTCTCTCAGGGTGTAAGGGGACATCTGTCCACAGAAGGCCTATGGGACTTCACCTCACTGACTGGGGCCAGAATGTTAGGAATGTTGAGTTCAATACTGGTCAGTCGGCCAGGGCGGTCGGCCAGTCTACCAGCCATCCATCTGTGGCATCTCAGGTCAAAATATATCTTCAGAGGCTTTTCTGTCTCTCTGGGCACAGACTGAGCAATGTCCTGTCGTCCTGTCAGGAGATGTGTTATTGCCTCTTGAGACCAGGGAGGGAGAAAGAGAAAGAGGGTTGGGAGAAGGAGTGAGAGAGAGAGAGAGAGAGAGAGAGAGAGAGCGAGAGAGAGAGAGAGAGAGAGAGAGAGAGAGAGAGAGAGAGGGGGGGGTGGGGAGGTGGAGAGAGAGAAGGAGAGGGAGAGAGAGAGAGGGGGGGGGGGGTGGGGAGGTGGAGAGAGAGAGAGAAGGAGAGGGAGAGGAGGAAAGAGAGAGAGACAGTTGGGAAAGAGAGAGGAAATGGAGAGAGAGAGAGAGAAAAGCAGAGGGAGAGAGAGAGAGACCCAGTTCACAGGCAGTGGCAGAAGGAGAGAGAGGAAGAGAGAGGAAGAGAGAGCAGGAGAGAGAGAGACCCAGTTCACAGGCAGTGGCAGAAGGAGAGAGAGGAAGAGAGAGGGAGAGGGATAACACCCTGCTCCAACCCAACAGCCCATGCCTCACGTTGTACAGAAGGTTAATAAGGGCATATTGAGAATACACCGAGTATACCAAATATTAGGAACACCTTCCCATTATTCACCTTTTTTCTTTAACCTGTCTCCTCCCCTTCATTGTACACTGATTGAAGTGGATTTAAAAGTGGCATCAATAAGAGATCATAGCTTTCACCAGGATTAATCTGGCCTGTCTGGTCAAACCCAGATTTGTCTGTCAGACTGCGAGATCGTGGAGCCTGATTCCTCACGCGAGAACATGTTTCCACTGCTCCAGAGTACAATGGTGACAAGCTTTACACCACTCCAGCCAACGCTTGGCATTGCACATGGTGATCTTAGGCTTGTGTGCGGCTGCTCTGCCATGGAAACCTATTTCATGAAGCTCCCGACAAACAGTTCTTGTGCTGATGTTGCTTCCAGAGACAGTTTGGAACTCGGTAGTGAGTGGACAGGGACAGACCATTATTACGCCCTACACGCTTCAGCACTCAGTGGTCACATTCTGTGAGCTTGTGTGGCCTATTACTTTGCAGCTGAGCCGTTGAAGCTCCTGGACATTTCCACTTCACAATAACAGCACTTTAAGCTGACCAGGGCAGTTCTAGAAGGGCATACATTTGACGACCTGACTTGTTGGAAAGGTGGCATCCTGTGATGGTGCCACGTTGAAAGTCCCTGAGCTCTTTGGTAAGGCCATTCTACTGCCAATGTTTGTCTATGGAGATTGCATGGCGGTGTACCCAATTTTATACACCTGTCAGCAAAGGGTGTGGCTGAAATAGCCAAATACACCAATTTGAAAGGGTGTGTACATAGTTTTGTATATGTAGTGTATTTCATGGAAAGAGCCGATGTTCTTAATGTTTTGTATACTCAGTGACATCAGTTGTTAGGAATGTCTATCAACGCACTAATCTTTCCCACCCTGCTCAACACATAGTTGAGTGTAGTGTATCATTACCCTATGAAATATCTTTGTTTTTGAGAAAGGGACATGTAGGAGGTGTGCATTACTGTCTTTGATGTTTGTCAGATCCTGAATACCTAAGTATAATTATTTTACTGCAGTCACTCTCGTTGCCAGAGTGATGATGAGAGATTTTAGTTTTAAAGACAGTGGTTTGAAGAAAAGCAACACTTCAACAACTGGGAAATGATATGGAATATCCCCTTTAATGTGAATGTAAAGCAGACCCACTGGGCACAGACGTCAATTCAACGTCTAGTTCACGTTAGTTCAACGTAATGTAATTGAAATGACGTGGAAACAACATTGATTCAACCAGTGTGTGCCCAGTGGGTAGTCTCTCTCTCTCTCTCTCTCTCTCTCTCACTCCCTCTTTCTCTCTCTCCCCCTCTCTCTCTCTCTGTTCTCCAGGGTTTACCATTGTCTTCCTCCTCTCACTCTCCTCAAACCACAGGGGCGTGCCGTGCACCCCACTCATTTGTTGCTCTGTTCCACACCCTCTGACTCTCTTCCACCCGTAGCCCCTGGCACTCAAACCATCTGAACCCTCTAATATTCTTCAGCTGTCTAGAACAAAGACTCCTTTCCCCCTCTCTCTCTTTTTTCCCCCTGTCTTTCCTGCTCTCTATCCCTCTCTTTATCCCTTCATCATATTCCCCCTTTGTTCTCTCCCCCCACTCCGGACTTTATTTCCTATCCAGACCACTCCAATACACCCCCCCCCCCCCTTTTATGGGTCATCATTCACTCTACTCTTACCACTACCCTTCAACCAATCAACCAACCCCCAGACAGGTTTGGAGTGTTGCATGCAAAAGGGAGAAGTATAGTCTTTGTCAAGTCCGCACATTTGAAATGAGGGGGTCAGAATGGGGGGAGAGATGGAAGATTGAGAGGGGGAGGGGGCTTCTGGGACAGATACATTTTCAAAGGGCTATCTTTTCATTTGTTTTCCTTCAACATTTCACTGCTATTTAAAACGGGAAGAAAAAAACCTTCCAGTCATAAAAGGAATCTTTCATGGGCGACTCACTCTCGGCATTCGGAGAATACATTCCCCATGCTTGTGGCTGCCAGGGAAGGGGAAGATAGTATCTGTGCCCAAAGAGCAAAGCATCTCTGTTTCCAGCTGTCACCTTAAGTGAGCATCAAACGGGACTCACCTGAAGTTGCCGAGTGGATGCTTTTGTTTGAAACCCTCCACCCTATCATGGCAGCCATTAAGAGGGTACAGTATCTGTCTGAGACACTACATCCTACAAATTAAACCAGGATGTATGGATAGGTCACCCTGAGTGTTGCTTAAATCCACCATCATCAGAACAACCATAAAGCCACAAAGATCCCTCAATGCCCACACGCCTGCTCTGGATTTCTCTGAAGGGATCTTATATAATCTGACGTTGACATACGGTCGTGACTGAGAGCATTAAGGCATGAACCCTGGTGCAAAAGGAGAGAGTGTAACTCCTCTTCTGAGCAGGAGTATCGAGAAGGATCGGAGGACCAATGCGCAGCGTGGTAAGTCTCCATAACTTACATTTTAAGACATAAACTGAACACTATGAAATACAAAACAATAAACGAACGAATGAACGAAAACCGAAACAGTACCGTGTGGCAACAAACACTCACACGGAAACAAACACCCACAACTCAAAAGTGAAACACAGGCTACCTAAGTATGATTCTCAATCAGAGACGACTAACAACACCTGCCTCTGGTTGAGAACCATACTAGGCTGAACTCAAAACCCCAACATAGAAAAACACACATAGGCTGCCCACCCAACTCACGCCCTGACCATACTAAAACAAAGACAAAACAAAGGAACTAAGGTCAGAATGTGACAGAGAGGGGGAGGGAGGAGGACGATGAGGAGAAGGGTCTCTGCTCTGAGAGAAAGAGGGAGAGGGAGAGGGAGAGGGAGCGTGAAAGAGAGAGAGAGAGAGAGAGAGAGAGAGAGAAAGAAAGAAAGAAAGAAAGAAAGAAAGAAAGAAAGAAAGAAAGAAAAAGAAAGAAAGAAAGAGAGAGAGAGAGAAAGAGAGAGAGAGAGAGAGAGAGGGATTACCTCAGTTGTTAGCACTTCATTACCTTGTGTCTCATGTTGTTTTATGTGAACCACTGTGTCTTTGGTGGGCTGTAACTGGATATGGGATGTCAGGCCCCACATACTCACTCTTTCCCCCCTTGTTCCGTAGACACCCATAGACCACCCTGGTGTCAAGCAACCTGGAGCCGCTAGTTCAACAGATTCTGCAAGCCAGCTATCAGCATTACAGCATGTAGGCTAGAAAGGGATCTTGGTAGACATTCATGTGTTTTGGTCTGTGTAGATTTTCAATCCTGCTTCAGTTTTTGAACTCATAGGCCTTAGAGAGTCTATGCAAATGATACCATGTCAGACACCCTACTCATTTGCATAGGTTCACCACAAGGGTGTCTACTGTCACCCCTTCTGTTTATTCTCTACATCAATGACTGTCAAAGTGCCGACACCCACTGAAATCTTGTGAAGTTTGCCAGTGACACAGTCCTCCTCTCACTCCTCTCAGGGTCTGAGCAGGACCACGGCCCAGCCCTCTAGGAATTCATTGACTGGTGTGACAGTGCGCTGCTGGAGTTGAATGTTTCCAAGATGAAGGAAATGGTTGTCAACTTCAGGAGGAAGCCCCCAAGATGGACCAGGTGATCATCCATGGTGAGGAGGTTGACATTTCGGACCGGTATAAATATCTTGGTACCATCTTTGATAACACCATGAAGTTTGAAAAACATACACAGATTCCATTATCAAAAAAGCTCACCAGAGACAATACTTCCTCAGGAAACTGAACTCATTCAGTGTCTTTAAATCAATATTAGTTACTGTTTTATTCCCTTTCTGTTTATTCCCTTACCTGTTCTAAGATCACCGGTGTATGACTCTCAGAATTCTGACCTCGTTCTTTGAACGGCAGGCCAGGAGGAAGACCTATGACATCCCGGAGGCCTGCACCCACGTCTTCAACCCGAAGTTCCAACTGCTCCCCGTTGGACCCCGCCTGCGCTGTCTCAAGTGCCCCACTAATAGGCACAGGGCCTTGTTTGTGCCCGAGGCCATCCGCTTGGTTAACAGGACCATTGAAGAAGACCTAGGGAATATTCTAGAGATAGTTTATCCCTGCAATTAATTAGAAATTGTGGCTAACATGAAGTTTTAGTTTCTTAAATTGCACTATGCACCTTTAACTGATGCCTTAATAAGTGTTAATATACATTTGTTATACTCTCAGTGAGTGTTTGTCTTGTTTGAAGCACCCTGTCAGCCCCAAACTAATAGCCACTTGGGGATTAATACAGTTGTATTGTATTTAGAGCAGACAGTTGTCTTGGAGTGGACAGGTCTGTTGACGTGGCTAGCAGGCTAAACTTAACCTGAGTTTCTTAGGATCTAACAAGCAGATCATCTACACTTAGCAGCAGGGGTTGGAACTGAACAGAACCACTTTTTTTTCTGTTCCATTACATTGTTCTGACCAGCAAAATAAAGTACTGATTATATCAAAACGTTGAATGTCCTTTGAACTTGCTACAGTTGGCATAACGCTGGACCAGAGCTCTAATAAGCAGAATTAAAAACATGTCTTACTTTTTCGTAGTTAATATATCCAATGTGAAACATGATAACTATAATATACTTAATTGCATTGAATAAATGTATCCATTCTTCTCTAATTAAACTCCCTATCCTCTGAATCAGCACAGTAGCCTATGATTCGGAAGAGGTAGATGCAGGCAGCCAACACACGCACACACACACTGGCAAAGATTTTCAGCTGGCAGGCAGACACTAGAAGACGTTTCAGAGTGACAGAGGGAGGGTTTTGCATAGGTGCTTTGTTGTGATTTTGTGGGACTAGAAAAAAATGACTGGAATGTAAAATAACTTTATTAACCGGTTCCCATGCTTTTAAAATCCAGTTCTGGTACAGATTAGATCACTTCCGTTTTCGGTTCTGTTTTTGTTCCTCGGAAATGTTGTTATTTTCCAGTTTTCGGTACTGTTCCCTGTACCGGTTCCATCCCCTGCTTAGCAGGCCACACCCCTGGACTGGTCACATCAATCATCATCATGACAGTTTGAAGATGTGCAGTCTGTCTTGATAAGGGCATGTAACAACAGCCATTTTTTCAGGAACAAGATGGCAAAGCGTGAGAAAGAGCGTCAGGGATGGAGGATGGAGGATATGACAGTACAGTACTGTACATTATCACATACCTGATCCTGGTATGACTAAAATCCTATAAATCAACGTAAATTGTGCTATGGAATCTCTATTATGATAACTACAACATTAACAAAGCTGGCACTTTTAGACTTGTTTCTGATTTCCTCTACCTTCTAATGAGCACATTCCCAAGCAGAAGTGTTGCAGGTCTATCCTTTGTTGTTATCCTGTATTTCAGGCCTAGTATCGTGAGTGGAGTTTCCTTCTCCAGTTTTGAGACTTAAACTTCAGCTGAAAAATTGCGTGTCAGAAAGGAAAATGTCAGTGAATGGAAAGAGGGGAAAATAGACTTTAATCACAGAAACACAGACCCAGAAAAAAGGAGAGGCAGACACAAGTGGAAACCAGAGGAATGCTAGCCAGCTGGGGGATGCATCTAGCCCATCTAGCCCATTCTGCTGCATTTTATTGGGAGGCAGGAGTGAGCTAGAGGATGGTGGTGGGGGGAAGGGAAAGGTCCCGAAACAAAAGCCAATTTGAAGGATGAGCTAAAACCAGCACAGCTAAAACCCTGTGGCCAGGACTGGGTCCCAGAGGTGCAGAGCTGCAGGCAGGTCGGCCGCACATCTCTGGGCCCTGGTCAAGACTCCTTTCCCTTTCTCAGCCTTCCCTCTGTTCTTCACACCCTAGGGAGGGGAGGATAGGAGAGAGGAGAGGAAAGGTGAGGAGAGAGGAAAGGAGAGGAGACTAGGGGAGATAGGAAAGGAGAGGAGACGAGGGGAGAGAGGAAAGGAGAGGAGATTAGAGGAGGTGAGGGGAGGGGAGAAAGGACAGAAAAGGAAAGGAAATGAGATGAGGGGATGGGAAAGGAGAGGAGAGGCAGATGGCAGGGCTGTTTAGTTACCTAACTAGCCCATCCAGCCGGCAGGATCGGCCACAGCAGCGTCTGTCTGACAGGCTTCCTCCCTTCTGGCCCGGGCCGGCCGGTCTCCACGGCCTAGCTGCATACTGGAGCTAACCCACATCCTCTTCTGCACTGGGAGCCAGGCCCACTGGGACACACATTGAAGGCTACATGCTAACAGAGCAGACTGTTCACATTTCATGCTCTCTTACTGTATGCACACACTATGTTAAGAGGAATATGGATGGGATTGAGAAAATAAACGCTTTCTTTTTCTCATCAGCTTGAGCATGCATAGGCTTACAATGCACAGTATTTAATTGACACTGCTATTCCAATTAAATAGTTATTTGCTGCTGTGCTTTTCCATTGTCATCTCCAGAAGAACTGAAAGGCTCCAGGTAGCACTGCTTTATGAGCTTGGCTGTCAGTCAAGCTACTGGTCATGCCCAAACCCCTTGCCCTTGGGAGGAATCCCTCCCTTCTCAAACCGGATGAACTTTCGGGGACATTCTGAAGGGCTGGTCGATGGCATTAAGCATGTGTGAGAGGTATGTCCTAGGCTTTTCATTTGGCCTGAAGGAGAGAGATTCTACAAAACTGTTATCTGTCATGTTGAAACTCCCCACTGGGCAAAAACTGGTTGAATCAGCATGGTTTCCACGTCATTTCAACCAAATCGTTCTGTATGATTATGTTGAATCAATGTGGAAAGCGTATTGTATTTGAAAAAGGTAATCAGGGAATTTTGTCAATTTTTCACCCAACTTTTAACCTAAATCCAAAGACATGGTGACATATTTGTTTGATTTCACGTTGAATTTGCACTATTTGACAATTCAACCAATTGACTTCAATCGACTGCTGTATATTTATGTTTCTTGCAAAGTTCCCTTCAAACAACTGACATACTGTACACAAAAGTTCTGTTTGGTCAATCAATTAGTCAATGCTGCTCTACATTGACTGTTCTTGCAGAGTTCCCCAGCATTGTAGAGCATGTTCCTCTATGGTTTACTAGCCGCGTGGAAGAGATTTGGTCCACTGATGTAGCTGAGTGACATACAGTGTGTCTCTCTGCACAGAGACAAGCTACAGCGGATCTAAGCGATCCTGAACAACAGGTGGGCTGGATGTCTTTACTTCCACTGCAAACAATTTTCTTTGAAACTGAAAAGCTGATCCAAGACAGGAAGAATGTCACATTAGTGCTGCTTATTTTCTTTCATGGACCACACACACACGGCACACACACACGCACGCACACACACACTCACAAGCATGTGTACATACACATGCACACACACACACACACACACACACATACACATGCGGCACATCCTCTTCGGAAGTCAATCATAAACAACATGAAATCATACAAGCATGAGTTTCCTCAAAGACATACAAACACTGGATCCAGAGACAGAAAAATAGACACATATGCACTTCTCCTTTTATTTTCTTCTGGGTCTGTAGCTCTGCGCTGGTGGAGAGGAAAGAGAAGGCGAGCAGAGCAGAGCGAGGGTCTGTAATCAGAGCCCCGGGCCGTTCGCCCTGCGCTGCGGCTCTGTAGTGGTTTGAGAGCAGGCCAGACATTCCTGAAGAGATCGCCGCCCAGACATCCAGCAGCAGCCAGTCAGCATCAAATTCCAGAATAGCAGCGCCGTCACTAAAAATAGTCCTCTGGCCAGGAGAGCCAGGGAGGGAGCGGGACGAGTGCAGGATAGGGGGAACAAAAGATGAGAGAGGATAGGAGGAGAGCAGAGGGAATGGAAAAGGGATTGAGGCTTATTCCACCTCCATTCACAATGTTATCACAGCAGCTCAGAGGAAAAGGAGTGCCGGGGAGATCTGAATGTGACCGGCGTGTATGTACAGTGGCCTTCACTCACAGCCCCTAGCTCCTTTTAAAACAATATGTGTCAGCTATCTGAGGAACACACGCTTCCCTGTACCCAGGCCTGCTCTAGGCCCTGCACTGTGTTTATTTTTCCTGCCATGAACGGGCAGCTCCGTTTACAACACCCAGCCTAAACCCTCAATGTTCCTGCCAGCTGCCTGCAACAGCAGCCAAACGCGGCAAATGGCATATCTGGATATGCCAGATCTCAACTGCTGTTTTTGCTCTATAGGTAGAAATGCTCCTCACTTGACCTCATTCAAAACCCTTTTTCTTCAGCAAAAGACTGGTAAACTTAACTGAAGTATTAATTAAACGTTATAGATTCTTTATATTCTAAAATCCTCTCTATGGGATGTCTTTTGTCCTTTACATTTCAGTTAAATAGAGTGGGAAAAGCAGTGGCCTCTGTAGAGTGGACCCTCCAAGGCAAGCTGAAGTAGGATCAAGCCCCTAATGTGTAGTTAGTGTGCCAACTTCCATCTCTCCAAGGCAGACTCAGGGTCAAAGTAAAGGACCGGATGGGGGTTTGAGTCTGGATACTCACAGGCTTACCTAAACAGCAAGGGGAGTAGTTCAGAAAGTTTGCCAGCTTCATTTTATTTGAGGGTGAAAAAGTGAACCTGATGTTTCTGAAGAATCCAGAAGGGAAGAAAATCCCTTTGAAACTCAGGTCAATATCATGTCAAGGGTGTAGTTACTGTGTGCAGTCCTGATTTGAAAATTGCCGTTTTAATCCATGCCATCACTGACTGCCTGCATTCTCTTACATAGATGACAGACATCCAATGTATTACACAATGCTTTATTATGCCTTTGTACTCTAAGTACCTAGCTACAGTGTTTTGTAACTTCCTATCTCTGTTCTGACCTGCCGTTCATTTCGGAAACCATTGGCTGAAAATTGCTCTTAGTGCACTGAGGTAAAGATGGCTCTAAGCCACAGGAGGTTGGTGGAACCTTAATTGGGGAGGACGGGCTTGTGTTTATGGCTGAGCGGAATGAGTGGAATGGTATCAAATGGTTTCCATGTGTTTGATGCCATTCCATTTGCTCCGTTTCAGCCATTATCATGAGCCGTCTTCCCCTCAACTGCTCACTCTGCTCTTGTTCATTCACCTCTTATTTTCCCTCTGAGGCTTTCCCAAACACATATTAGGTAAACCAGGAATCTCCACAACTAGAAACATATTAAAAATACTGATTCATAGTGGTGTTTAATGAATGTTTGACTTTCTTACACTGTTTTCTGGGCACCGAAGGCTACAGTATACGAGGCACGAAACATAAATTAAACTATGTGAGAGGAATAACTACAGTACCTCTTTCTGTAGATATAATCTCACGTGACAGATTATACCCTGTTTAGAAATAAAGTTAGCTATCTACCTAGAATGAGATTTGGTTAGGGGTTCCTAGATCAGTGTAGATAAACCAAGTTTCTCTTCCTGGGCCTTTTGCCCTGTCTGGTCTGGACAACATGAGGCAGGTGTGCCATCTCACATATTAACACCGAAGCCCCAAAGACTCCTTACCTATGGCCAGATCAGCCAGCCAGCCAGCCACTCCCCCTAAAAGTAAATGTGGATCAAATTAGCCTAACAGCAGCAATGTTCTCTCTTGACTACCAACCACTTGTCTCTGTTCTGCTCTCAAAAACAGACTATTCTTTCTCCCCAAGACAGACAGACACGCTTACTCAATTTCCTGTCTCTGAAGTTTCTCTGAGATATTTTTCCAATTCTCAAAAGTAGATTACAGTAGGAGTTAAATGCCAATAAAAGCAAGAAAGATAGAAACTGAACAACACTGAATACACAAAGTCAGACAGGAAACAACTTCTTTAACGTGATCCATTTATTTGACTTGGTCCAGTACTACAGAAGCATGGTTTGAAGTAGAGGGATCAATGACGTTTGGTTCCTTCCAAGAACATTTCTTAAGACTTAGTCATATATAATGAAATCTGATTGGTATACTTGACCATGATATATTGACCAACGCTTTCACAATGAAATGTCATCTTCACTCCCTCAATGCTATACACATTGAAACAATGATATCTCTCCATTTATGCAGTCAACACACCCACAAGCAGGCCAAATCATGAACAGAGTAGCTTTATACGTCAAATGAAAATGGCTTAATCACCAATAAATACAAGTATAAAAAACACCTTGATAATAATTCTCATTCTCATAAAATTAAACATGATCATAAAAGATAGCAACGCCACTAAACTTAAACCACCTTAGCAGTCCAGGTTCATCAACTGATACCAAAACAAAATCATAACCGTGGCAAAAGCCAACAAAAATAATACTTAAATAACATAATAATACTATTATTACTGTCTTAATAACAATATCCAGTCAAGTTTTCCTATGCTTAGACTTTCTGCTACTAACTAATGTATATGCACCAGTTATTTCCAGTTTGGCAGATAGAGAGTTTAATCAGATTTTCTCCATTGTTTTCTCCTGATGTCATTCCTTCGTTTCGGATCTCCTTGCTTTGGTACAGATGGACTCTGACTACTTCTTTGGGATCAAACAAGGGGTTGTCAATGTGATGGCACATACATGTACGTGTTTATCTCTGTGTTGCTTAATATGTGTTATCATTTTAGAAAGATTACTATCATAATAACAACCCATGGATTTCCCCTTTGGGTGGTGTCAATGGGCACCTCTTTCTTTGGGAGGGGGTAGGTTTAAATGCCCTGTTCTCTGGGGTTGGGCCACCAGGCTGTATTAGTAAGTTGACTCTTGATTTGATATAAGTTCACAGGTAAACACTCTGCAACATGACTGAACTCAGGTCAGCTGCTCTGACCCCTCAGGTGTACCAAAAACAGGGGAAACACTGAGATCTCACTGACATCAGATCAGACCCCTGATCTCTTACGGCCAAACTCAGGGAAGAAATACTTTCTGCCATAACATAAAGCAATATAAAGTTTCTATATTTTGGAGAATCAAAAACAGAAGCGTAATAAAACAAAATACTAACATAGTATAATTTCATCACTGTAAATCCAGTTGACAATAAAAGGCAATACAAAGGGCAATAAAATGCAATATAATACAGAACGGGTCTGTCGTTTCAATCAATAACCAGAACTTTGCACTAGCGGACCTTCGAAATCATTCAACATGTTAATTCTGTTGCTTGGGGGTTGCTATGGTTTTCCATACACATATTCTGATGATACAGTATAATAAATGTATCAGTCACAGATCTCCCTCTCCATCCCAGTTTAAAAGGCCATTCTAAACACACTCCATCGAACACACTCAGCCCATGACACAAGTTGCTTTGCCAGCCTCTAGCTTTTGGCCTAAAACAATCTCTTAACAAAAAAGTGACAGCAGAATAAAAGCCTGTCAGGCTATTATTGTTGCACAAATGAATTCGTTTTCAGATGGGGTTTCCCAGCTATCATAAAGGTTCCAGGGGCACATACAGTACCCAATCCATTTCACCCCCTGCATCAATGAAGCTTCTTCTCATATTTGGTAAAAAATTAAATACAATACTTTCCATTTCCTTCCCTTCTACTCAGAACTCACTTTCTCTGTTACTTTCTCTAGTCTACATCACTGTTTCCTTCAACTCAGCAACTAAAGTCTTTCACCCTTTCCGACAGGAAAGGCTTCTCAAATCTCACCTTCACTAAGAACATTCTCTTTCACTCAAACACTTGTTTCCCTCTAAAATCTCTAATACTCTCTACCATTATTATGTTTCTCTCTACTACACTATACCTCCCTCTTATAAAAACAATAGCTGGCTAATGGTGCTTATTTGACAAAATGGCCCTGTACACACAGCTGGAAACCTGACAGCACAGACCACAGAACCTACCTGACCGGTGCGGATAACATCTCCCGCACCAACACGTCTCCAGCCATTGTCTGTGGAATGTGCAGTGTCATCAGAGCACTGAAACAAATCCTTCTACTAAGCCCTTTGTGGAGTTGGAGGGGGATGGTTTAAACAAATTAAACTAGGCTATAACAATATCCACAGATAACAACCTGAGCATTGTGTACACGACTTGTATGGTTTCTCTGCCATTTCCAGCTGGTAGGACTCTGTAGCCAAGTTATGCCAATTGAGTGAGAAGGCCTCAGCAGAGGCAACTCCAGCACTGCACTACAGGCATACAGACAAAACAACCACAGACATGGCTGTTTATTTGCCAGGAACATTCCGGGACTATGAGAGGGTGTCTGGGCCATCTACCTTCTAAGGTGAGCAGCTCCAGACCCCTCGAGCTGGCCTGACCAGGCCTTGTGTTTAACCAAATCATCAAACTGCAGACACATCAAGCAAGAAAGCACTGCACGAAAAGCCTAATTGTTTAAGACTCTGTCATCTCTCTGGGCTTGGTTCTTGTTCCTGACAGTGTGTATTTTGGGATGGAGACGGGACTGTTTCATCTCAACTGCTGTTTAATGTCTGTGTGACCCCTGACTTGTGACTGTGTAAGGCTATAGGCCATTGTGTGACCCCTGACCTGTGACTATGTAATGCAATAGACCACAGTGTGTATTGTTAAGGTCCTGGGTCTCTCTCTCTCTCACCACATTCACATGTATAAGAATCAAAACAGCACAAATGGTGACAGGTTGGCCTGCATCCATCCTGCTCCACTTTCAGGAAATGACTTACATCATTTAATTTAGATCCTAAAAGGCACTTCCTACATATTCCCTAATATCATATGCTCATATATAGGACATACGCTTTGATGGTGATATACATAGCCACATTTTTTACATATGCAGCCATATTAATATATCATGTATACATGTTTCACTTCCTTGGGTAACATAACAATTATATATGTCAGTTCCACAATCCACACAAAGGGTTGGAGACATTGAGCTTTGGACTATTCCAGTACTGCCAGAACCCACCAGTTTTGTATTCATACTAAATCTACGCAAATATTAATAAATAGTTAACATCGTCAGTTATTATGGAGCAAGACCCTGGTTTGTTTTTTACATGAAGTAAAAGATCACAAAAACATGTGCTCTGTGTGAGTTTTAAGGTGCTTTTGTAAACTCAAACTCAATTCATGGTTCGCTTTGAGAGCCAACCAGTTTCTGGTTGCTGCGTATGTGATTCTAACTTGCCTTTTGCTGAACATGTAAACATTTGAACACAGCAAAGTCTACGGGCGGATGGAGGAGGAAGGCTGGGCGGCATTCTCTCATGCCAGTTGTTTATTCACTCCACTCACGTCGTTTGAAAACCCTGCTAACTGAATGTCCTTTGGCCTGAGAAGTGCATAATAGTCATGTATTGTATGTATGAGTGTGTGTATAATATAGTTTCCAACAAGGATTTGAACCCCAGTGAGAAAACTATAACCTTCCAAAAGGTTCAGGTAGGCTATCTCAGCAACATACGGGTCACTGGTCGTCAATGACATACACATACATGTACACACATACACACAGACACACACACACCAACAGAGACAGATGTTATAGCCTCAGCCTGGCCACCTGGCTGCCTCCTCTATCCCCTCCTCGGCTAGGTGAGGTTGCTGCTGATGTCCAGGGCTTGCTGGTACACCTGAGTCATGTCGTCCAGGTCCCCCAGCAGGGAGAAGCTGCCGTTGTCCCCCGGGGACCCCCGCAGACTGGGGGTCCGACTGAACTTTGACCCGTGGAGCAGAGGGGCTGCCTGGAAGCCCTTGAAACTGGCCAGCTGCAGCAGGTTTTCGGCTGACACACAAGCCCTGATGTTAGGGCGGTGGGGGGCGGTGGGGGGCCAGTCGGGGGACAGCCTGGGGGATACGACGCCATCCTCCAACACCATGCTGGATGGACGGCTCTGGCTACGGGACAGGCCAGAGTCGCCCTGGGAGGGGTCCCCGAGAGCACCAGCTGAGGGAGGGCCGCTGTAGGTGGAATACTTCCCGTTGCGCTTCAAGATGCCCTTCCTCCCCACCACTCTCCTGGGCGGGGAGCTGCAGGCAGCAACCAGGGACATGGTGGCACCCACTAGCAGCTCGGAGGACTCACTGCGCTCCGGGGAGGAGTAGTACCCTGATTCCCGTTGTTGGTTGTTCTTCAGGATGCCCTTCCTGGGAAGGGTGGGCACCATCTTGGCCGGCGAGCCCCCTGCCAGGGCGGGCTCCTCCTCTTCCTCCTCTCTGTCGGGGCTAGAGCAGCCTGGTTCTCCCTCGGCTGGCCTGAGGCCCATCATCGCTCCACCACTCCCCAGCTCCACCTCCTCCAGGCTGGGCGAATGCTGCTTCTCCATCAGCCGGGTCTTCAGGATCCCCTTGGGCCTCTTCAGCCCGGGCTTCTCCCCCTCCCCTCCACCGTGGGGCCCATCTCCCACCTCGTTCTCTTTCTTGGACTTCTTGGGGCGCTGGCGGAGGACCAGGGGCAGCAGGGCGGTGGGTTTGCCCGGCCAGGGCTCTGTGCGGTTCTGCCAGTCAATGAAGCGGGCAAGCATGGGAGAGGAGGTGCCATTGTCCCGCTGGGTCTCGCAGTCGCACACACTGCTCTTCCAGCCCCAGTTGACCCACCAGTGGTTGGCGATGTCTTCCACCGTTGCCCGCCGCTCTGGGTTCACCATCAACATCCAACGGATCAGACCACGGGCATCTGGGAGGGCAAACAGGAGGGGAGCATAGTTTAACATTCTGGATTTGAGCACAACAGGGGGTATGTAGGAGCTGGGTTACACTTCACTGTTGTTTTTTGCTGCAGAGCATTTATTATCTAATAATCATTATATTTAGTGTGTAGAGGGAAACTAGATCTTAGACCAGGGTTTTCCAATAGGCGTCCCGCCAAAATCTTTAAAAAAAAAGAATAGTTGTTGGACATAAAAGACTGTAAAATCACCAGAAAATCAGCTCAAAGTGATTTTAATTGAGGGATTCTGTTCCCAAGTATTCCCACGCATAAATAGAGAGGCATATGTGATGGAATCAAGGTTTGAAATGATTCTGTTTGGGATTCTTGCACTCAATTTGCAGTGTACAAATGATTTATAACAATGTTGTGGCCCCCAACCATCCGCTCAAGGAAACTTCGGCCCACAGAGGAATGTAATTGGGTATCCCTGTCTCAAACTGTAGGTAGAGGGTCTTGATCTGTACCTGAGGACTGGGTGGGCTCTCTGTACTCTCCGTTGCTGATCTGGCGGATGAGGTTCTTGTGGTCTCCTCCATCGAACGGCATGGTCCCATAGACCAGGGTGTATAGGAGCACCCCCAGAGCCCAGCTGTCCACCTATAACAACAAAACACACACGGGTAACTACACAGATCAGGATCACGATCAGATAGACTGAATGTGAGAGATCAGTCAGTAAAATCCGTCACTGGAGACGCAGTTGAAAAAAATTGGAATCTCTCATTTCCCTTTTCCAATTCCCAGTAACTGGTAAATGAGGCTCAATGCCATTACTGGGTTAGCAACAGATCATTAAAACTTTAACAAGGAGCGTACTGTATCTGAACTGGAACGACATATGTTGTAGCGACAGCTGAAACAGTGTAAGCACTGCACAGCTATACACTCTAGAAAGGGTTCTACATGGAACACAAAAGGGTTCTTCAAAGGGTTATCCTATGTGGAAAGCCGAAGAAACTTTTAAGGTTCTAGATAGCACCTTTTTCTTTCTAAGAGTGTACCATATTGCTCTACAACATAATATCATAGGAAATCTTAATTTTGGCACATTTTTGCAAAAAGACAAAAGGTTACTGTAATCTGATATTTTTCTCAACACATTGCAGACAATTTGAAAAGATGAGTCTCTCTCTCCTTTCCTCTCTCTCTCCCTCCCTCCTCCCCCTCCATTCCCTCTCCCACCTACTTTCCCTCCCTCCCTCCCCCTCCTCTCTCTCCCTCTTTATCTCCCCTTCCCTCACTCTCCCTCCTCCCCCCATTCTCTCTCCCTCCTTTCCCTGCCTCTCTTTCCTCTCATCTCTCTCTCTCTCCCTTTCCCTCTTCTATCTCCCTCCTCTCACCCACCTCTGTCTGTCTGTTGACTCTCTCTCTACTCTCTCCACTTTCTCCCCCTCCCTCCCTCCCTCCCTCACTCCCCCAATTCTCTCTCCCCCACTTCTATATGTCTGTTGACTCTCTCTCTCCCCTCTCCCCCCTCCCTCATCCCCCCTCCCTCATTCCCTCTCTTCTCTCTCCCACCTCCCTCTCCATTCACTCAGGTAGACTGAGAGACAGAGTCAGACAAACAAACGGACACAAACAGGCAGACAGGCAAGTAGACAGACAGACAGACAGACAGACAGACAGACAGACAGACAGACAGGCAGACAGGCAGACAGGCAGACAGACAGACAGGCAGACAGGCAGACAGACAGGCAGGCAGGCAGGCAGGCTGGCAGGCAGGAAGGCCGACAGGCAGGTTGACATACAGACAGGCTGACAGACACAGGCAGACAGAGACAGAAAGGCAGGCAGACAGACAGTTTAAAAAGTTTTAAAAAATTGACCAATATCCTCTTCAAAATTCAATTAAGAATTAATAACAAGACGATTGTGTCCAATGGAGGTTTAAAAAAATGCTCTTGGGTCAATAGACATCAAATTTCATATGCCGGGTCATGACTGTTCCCCGGTCACAAATATGTAACATTTGAGAAGATGACCCCCAATTAAGTCACTTCCTGTAATAGCAGGAAGCTGAAATTCAATGTACGGAGAGACTCTTTAACGATGCCTTGAGTTTCAAGTCTTTATGTTAACAATTGACCGTTCTACAGAGAGGATGGAAGACAATGTATTTGTGTAACTGCAGCGAGAGAATGAAGGACCATGTTGAGGATTAAAGGGTTATTTCAGGATTTTGACAATGAGAGTCCGATGAACTCGTGGATACAATTTTATGTCTCTGCCAAAATCCCAAAGTATCCCTTTAATTAAGACTCTTCCTGTTTCCACAAGAAACTGAACCTCAACCCAGGGCATCCCTACAAGGTTGTGTGCATGTCACGATCGTTTAGAGATGGATTAGACCAAGGAGCAGCGTGGTAGGAGTACATTTTACTTGTATTTAAATGACACAGAAAAAAACGTCAAAATACAACAAAAAAACGAATGTAAAGCTACATGCAGTGCAGAAAGTAAAGGTGCAGAAACTAAAGGTGGAAAAAAGGCTGCCTAA
Source organism: Oncorhynchus mykiss (assembly GCF_057628025.1). Taxonomy (NCBI): domain Eukaryota; kingdom Metazoa; phylum Chordata; class Actinopteri; order Salmoniformes; family Salmonidae; genus Oncorhynchus; species Oncorhynchus mykiss. The sequence continues at coordinate 17,966,271 of NC_143025.1, forward strand.
GTATGATCCCCAATCAAAGACAACGATAGACTCTGATTGGGAACCATACACGCCCAACAAAGAAATAGAAAAACTAGAATGCCCACTCAAATCACACCCTGACCTAAACAAATAGAGAAATAAAGAGAGAAATAAAAAGTCTCTCTAAGTCTCTCTAAGGTCAGGGAGTGACAGTGCAAGGATGGATAGCTAGATCAATCACAGTCAATCACAGTCAACAGGGGCGTGGTTAATAGAGGGCTGTAGGTAATGCTTTTCTATGGAAGAAAGGCCTTGTTCTCTGTGGGACCAAGTTTTCACTGTGAAGAGTTCATTTCTCATGGTCAGATGTAGGTTTGGGTTCATCTAAAGCGCCTGTTGAACGATTCCATACATTTAGTTTGTTCTGTTGATGTCACTCAAAAGCACACTAACTTTAGGTCAGGCTTCAAAGCCTACCTTTCTGCAATGTAGTGGAGGGAGGGGCAAATTAAATCATTGTTAATTGGATTCAGGTTTGGATTATGTCAAGGGTTGAGGCCCTAACCCTAGCTTCATATCAACTCCCAGCTCAACCCTAACTCCAAGAGCCAAGAAGTGGAGGGCTAGGAATAGGGTTAGGGTTATGGCTAGGGTTGAGCTGGGATGTGGGCATGTTTATAGGTCTGTCTGTCCGTCCGTCTGCCCGTGTCTTTCACCAATTTACCCATTGTAGCTTTATCACCAATGTTTTTGCCTTGACTGCAATGTATAGACTTAGTATGTGCCAATAACCTTGATGCATATCATCAATATCCTGTCTGTGGAGGTGGGAAAGTTGAGAGAGATGGAGGTAGAAGAAAAAGGAGGTAGAGAGAGGAGTAAGATAAATAGTATAGAGGGGGGGGGTAGGGACATAGAATGGAGGGGGAGAAGGGGGAGAGTAAGAGAAGGTGAAGAAGGGAGAAAGAGAGAAGAGAGAGAGGGAGGGAGAGAGAGAGCCATCGCCGCTCTATTTCTCATATATCCATTTGTTTTGTCTTGTTTCATACACACCTGGTTTTCATTCCATAATCACACTGCATGTACCATGTACATGTACATGTTCCAGACCCATATCAAACATCTCCAATCCAAAGTTAAATCTAGAATTGGCTTCCTATTTCGCAACAAAGCATCCTTCACTCATGCTGCCAAACATACCCTTGTAAAACTGACCATCCTACCAATCCTCGACTTTGGCGATGTCATTTACAAAATAGCCTCCAATACCCTACTCAACAAATTGGATGCAGTCTATCACAGTGCAATCCGTTTTGTCACCAAAGCCCCATATACTACCCACCATTGCGACCTGTACGCTCTCGTTGGCTGGCCCTCGCTTCATACTCGTCGCCAAACCCACTGGCTCCATGTCATCTACAAGACCCTGCTAGGTAAAGTCCCCCCTTATCTCAGCTCGCTGGTCACCATAGCATCTCCCACCTGTAGCACACGCTCCAGCAGGTATATCTCTCTAGTCACCCCCAAAACCAATTCTTTCTTTGGCCGCCTCTCTTTCCAGTTCTCTGCTGCCAATGACTGGAACGAACTACAAAAATCTCTGAAACTGGAAACACTTATCTCCCTCACTAGCTTTAAGCACCAACTGTCAGAGCAGCTCACAGATTACTGCACCTGTACATAGCCCACCTATAATTTAGCCCAAACAACTACCTCTTTTCCAACTGTATTTAATTTATTTATTTATTTTGCTCCTTTGCACCCCATTATTTTTATTTCTACTTTGCACATTCTTCCATTGCAAAACTACCATTCCAGTGTTTTACTTGCTATATTGTATTTACCTTGCCACCATGGCCTTTTTTGCCTTTACCTCCCTTCTCACCTCATTTGCTCACATTGTATATAGACTTGTTTATACTGTATTATTGACTGTATGTTTGTTTTACTCCATGTGTAACTCTGTGTCGTTGTATGTCGAACTGCTTTGCTTTATCTTGGCCAGGTCGCAATTGTAAATGAGAACTTGTTCTTAACTTGCCTACCTGGTTAAATAAAGGTAAAATAAATAAATAAAAATAAATAAATATCTCCATATTGTGATGAAGGTCTTCCCCCATTGAAAGCAATTTATTCACTTAGGTCTCAACCCTGTGACACTCATTTTTTCCCCATTGACTGCAATTAATTGACATAAGATTAAATTGGTTAAATTGGTTTTCCCTTTGATGGCTATGTATTGAGAAAAACATCAACCCTGTGACACATATTTTCCCCTTGACTGCAATGTATTAAGAAAAACGTCAGCTGCTGTTACATTTGACCTTTTTGCAAAAATGTGCCAGGATGACGTTTTCAGGCTGATAATGGGCTGTGCTCTAAGCCCTGATTTCCACTTCCATCCTCTCAGCCATAGAACCAGAGTCTGGAGTGTGTCAGTTTGTTTCCATGAACATAGAACTCTATTTCTCCCTCTGTCTTTCTCTATGTGTCAACCTGCGCTTTGTGACCACTAATCTAATGCAATGTGACTGTCTCAGTAAATGGGTTATGCAAGACCAGTGTCTGGGGAATGGAGGGGGCAGGAGGGGGGACAGAGGGGTGGAGAGGGGTGTAATGAATTCAGCAGAGGTGGCAGAGCTGTGAGGCCCTGACAGATCTCAGGAGACACAATGCCGGTCACTGATTAGCCAGATGTCAGGCTTTGGAAGAGGAGGACTTCTGGAGGAATGTGGCTGCTTGTCGATGGCCAGGGGAATATAGCCAGCCCATGTCTGGGACTGAGCTCTGGGACTGGGGTCTGCGATTGGGCAGACTGGACTTCCTTTAGGGCCCATGCTTGGAATGTCTCACACTGGAGCCGCTCTGTCATTGGTTCAATGACTGAGAGCGCTCCTCTGTGATTGGTCGACTGGCAGGGCTGCAGGGAGGGCGAGACGGGGTGAATGCCATTGTTGTGTTCTGTTTTTGTTTCCAGTGTTAGCTGTAATTTGCGGCTTTTCCCCAACTGGATTCTGTAATTTTCATTACAGTTGTTTTTTTTAGCACACTGAAGAAAATGACAGTGAATTATACTAAATTGAATCGTTGGACATTTCAGTCTAAAAATACGACTTTTACTTTGCTTTATAATGCACAAGTTTTCTTGCAATTTGGAAAACTTCCTAAAGAATTGCTTTCAAATTAGTCAATAAATAGTTTTGGTGATGTTTTGTCACATTCTCTCTCCCTTTTTCTTAACCAAACAATTTCTCAATCCCACCCATCCTTGGAAGTGAAGTTGCTGAGCCTGTCTGTGTAACTCATTCATATTCTATTCAAATCAAACTTCATTTGTCACATGCACCGAATACAACAAGTGTAGACTTTACCGTGAAATGCTTACTTACAAGCACTTAACCAACAGTAGACGAGTTTACCAAGTAGACTAAAATAAAAAAGTAGTAATAAAAAGTAACACAATAACAATACCAATAACGAGGCTATATACAGGGGGCACCAGAACCGAGTCAGTGTGCGGGGGTACAGGCTAGTTGAGGTTATCTGTACATGTAGGTGGGGGTGAAGTGACAATGCATAGATAACAAACAAACAGCGAGTAGCAGCAGTGTACAAAAGAGATCAATGGTCAATGTAAATTGTCCTGTAGCGATTTTATAAAATGTTCAGCAGTCTTATGGCTTTATGGCTTTGGGGTAAAAGCTGCCTTTTGGTCCTAGACTTGGTGTTCCGGTACCGCTTCCCATGCGGTAGCAGAGAAAACAGTCTATAACTTGGCTGACTGGAATCTCTGACCATTTTATGTGCTTTCCTCTGACACCGCCTATTATATAGGTCCTGGATGGCAGGAAGCTTGGCCCCAATGATGTACTGGGCCGTTCGCACTACCCTCTGTAGCGCCATATGGTCAGATGCCGAGCAGTTGCCATACCAGGCGATGATGCAACCGGTCAGGATGCTCTCGATGGTGCAGCTGTAAAACCATTTGAGGATCTGGGGACCCATGCCCTCTTCACAACTGTCTTGGTATGTTTGGACTATGATAGTTTGTTGGTGATGTGGACACCAAGGAACTTGAAATTCTCAACCCGCCCCACTACAGCCCCGTCAATGGGGGCCTTTTCCTGTAGTCCACGATCAGCTCGTTTGTCTTGCTCACATTGAGGGAGATGTTGTTGTCCTAGCACCACACTGCCAGTTCTCTGACCTCCTCCCTATAGGCCGTCTCATATTCTTTTGCAGAGGGAGGTGTTTAGTCCCAGTCCTTAGCTTAGTGATGAGCTTCGTGGGCACTATGGTGTTGAACGCTGAGCTGTAGTCATAGGTGTTCCTTTTGTCCAGGTGAGAAAGGGCAGTGTGGAGTGCAATTGAGATGGCGTCATCTGTGGATCTGTTGGGGCAGTATGCAAATTGGAGTGAGTCTAGGGTGTCCGGGAGGATGCTGTTGATGTGAGCCATGACCAGCCTTTCAAAGCACTTCATGGCTACCGACGTGAGTGCCACGGGGCAGTAATCATTTAGGCAGGTTAACTTCACTTCCTTGGGCACAAGGACTAAGGTGGTCTGCTTGAAACATGTAGGTATTACAGACTCGGTCAGGGAGAGGTTGAAAATGTCAGTGAAGACACTTGACAGTTGGTCCGTGCATGCTTTGAGAACACGTCCTGGTAATCCGTCTGGCCCAGCTGTGAATGTGAATGTTGACCTGTTTAAAGGTTTTGCTCACATCGGCTACCGAGAGCGTTATCACACAGTCATCAAGGACAGCTGGTGGTCTCGTGCATGCTTCAGTGTTAATTGCCTCGAAGCGAGCATAAAAGGCATTTAGCTCATCTGGTAGGCTGGCGTCACTGGGAAGCTCGCGTCTGAGTTTCCATTTCCGTAACAGTTTTCAAGCCCTGCCACATCCGACGAGCATCAGAGCCGGTGTAATAGGAATCCATCTTAATCCTGTATTGACGTTTTGCTTGTTAGATGGTTCGTCTGAGGGCATAGCCGGATTTCTTATAAGCGTTTGGATTAGTCTCCCGCTCCTTGAAAACGGCAGCTCAAGCATTTAGCTCGATGCGGATGTTGCCTGTAATCCATGGCTTCTGGTTTGGATATTTACGTACAGTCACTGTGGGGACAACATCATCGATGCACTTATTGATGAAGCCGATGACTGAGGTGGTGTACTCCTCAATGCCACTGGATGAATCCCGGAACATATTCCAGTCTGTGCTAGCAAGACAGTCCTTTAGTGTAGCATCCCCGTCATCTGGCCACTTCCGTATTGAGCGAGTCACTGGTACTTCCTGCTTTAGTTTTTGCTTGTAAGCAGGAATCAGGAGGATAGAATTGTGGTCAGATTTGCCAAATGGAGTGCGGGGGAGAGCTTTGTATGCATCTCTGTGTGTGGAGTAAAGGTGGTCTAGGATTTTTTTCCCCTCTGGTTGCACATGTGACATGCTGGTAAAAATTTGCATTAAAGTCCCTGGCCACCAGGAGCACCACTTCTGGGAGAGCATTTTCTTTGCTTATGGCCTTATAGAGTTGGTTGAGAGCGGTCTTAGTGCCAGCTTCGTTCTGTGGTGGTAAATAGACGGCTACGAATAATACAGATGAGAACTCTCTTTGTTGATAGTGTGGTCTACAGCTTATCATAAGGTACTCTACCTCAGGTGAGCAATACCTCGAGACTTCTTTAATATTAGACATTGCGCACTAGCTGTAATTGACAAATAGACACACACCCTCACCCCACCAGAGGTAGCGTCTCTGTTCTGCCAGTGCATGGAAAATCCCACTAGCTCTATATTGTCTGTATCTTCGTTCAGCCACATCTCTGTGAAACATAAGATGTTAGATGTTACAGTTTTTAATGTCCCGTTGGTAGAATAATCTTCATTGTAGGTCATGAATTTTATTTTCCAATGATTGCAAGTTAGCAAGAAGAAAGGATGGCAGTGGGAGTTTACTCGCTAGCCTCCGGATTCTCAGAAGGCTGCCCGATCTGCGGCCCCTTTTCTGGCCTTTTTTTCTTCACTCAAAAGGCGTGGATCTAGGCCTGTTCCAATGAAAGCAGGAAATACTTCTCCTCGGACTCGTTAAAGGAAAACATTTCTTCCAATCCGCGGTGAGTAATCGCTTTTCTGATGTCCAAAAGTTATTTTCGGTCATAAGAAATGGTAGCAGCAACATTATGTACACAATAGTTTTAAAAATACGTAAAAAAAATAAAAAATAGCACAATCGGTTGGGAGAATGTAAAATGTCAGCCAGGATCTTCGACGCCAGGATACTATGAGCAACAACAGCACTATAGTCTTCAAAGGGAGCCAAGCCACCATCTGTGGCCTTCCACTAAGGATGTGAGAGTTGCTGGGAGTAGTAACTGAATAGGGAGAATCCCATCAAAGAGGATACCTCATGCCTCTATAACCGGTGTGAAATTGCTAGCTAGTTAGGAGCGTTTCAATCGGTGACATCACTCGCTCTGAGACCTGGAAGTAGTTGTTTCCCTTGCTCTGCAAGGATTTTGTGGAGCGATAGGTAACGATGCTTCGAAGGTGACTGTTGTTGATGTATGCAGAGGGTCCCTGGTTCAAGCCCAGATTGGGGCGAGTAGAAGGACAGAAACAATGCTGTTACACCTCCTCCCTTCCCTCCACTCCCTCCCTCTACCACCAACCTTGTCTATCTCTCTCCCTCCCTCTACCACCAACCTTCTCTATCTCTCTACCTCCCTCTCTATATCTGCTTTGGGACTCCCAACCAACAGTGCCAGGTCCTGGGGATTAGTAATAACTTCTCCCAGGGACAAAAGAAAACCAGTCTGTCTCATTGTGTCTGTCTGTGGCCCCTGACCTCTGTGGTGCCTGCCTAGTGCCTACCTCTGGGCCGCAGTAAGGTCTTCCATTGACTATCTCCGGTGATGCATAGAGTGGGCTGCCACAGAAAGTCTGCAGCAGTTTGTCCTTGTGGTAGAGGTTGGACAGTCCAAAGTCAGCAATCTGGCGGGAGACAGGGACACATCGAGGTTTGGTAAAACATCATAACAAATGTCATTAAAAGTATCATGGCATTAACATGGTTACAGATTCTAAAAAAGAAAGTTGGTTAGTAGTGCCTCCATATCTAAATAGCACTCAAAGTTACAGACTGTTTCACAATTACAGATTCAAAGGTTACAATGTACGGACAAGAGTCTGCAGAGTTGAATAAAAGTGACTATTTCTTACCTTAATGTTACAGTTTTCATCCAGTAGCACATTTTCCAGTTTCAAATCCCTGTGCACCACCCCATTCTGTAAAAGACAAACAGTCCATCCGTTGGCTCTAGAAGAAAAATCACCAGACCGATTGCCGGGCTGTACAGTAGGGGAGCGTTCATTCGCTATTCGTTTGTTCGCTTGATGGCGGTGAGGTGAGAACAAACTCCAGTGTTGTTCTCAAGGGATATAGTTAGAGTGGGCCAATTGGTCTAGTAGGTTTAATTGCCCTGCCTGGCCCTCTATCGTCTGCGTGTTGACATCTGTAGAGATTTCCCTCTAACTCACCTCACATAAATAAGAGCCTATAATGATGGACCAGGATAATTTAGTGCCAGTCAAAAGTTTGGACACACCTACTCATTCAAGGGTTTTTCTCAATTTTGACTATTTTCTACATTGTAGAATAATAGTGAAGACATCAGAGCTATGAAATAAAACATGGAATGGAATCATGTAGTAACCATAAAAGTGTTAAACAAATCTAAATATATTTTAGATGAGATTATTCAAAGTAGCCATCCTTTGCCTTTATGCCAGCTTTGCACACTCTTGGCATTCTCTCAACCAACTTCATGATGTAGTCACTTGGAATATATTTCAATGAACAGGGGTGCCTGGTTCAAAGTTAATTTGTGTCATTTCTTTCCTTCTTAATGCGTTTGAGCCAATCAGTTGTGTTAAGGTAGGCGTGGTATACAGAAGATAGCCGTATTTGGTGAAAGACCAAGCAAGAACAGTTCAAATGAGCGAAGAGAAATGACAGTACATCATTATTTTAAGACATCAAGGTCAGTCAATCCAGAAAATGTCAAGAACTTTTAACGTTTCTTCAAGTGCAGTCGCAAAAACCACCATGCACTATGATGAAATTGGATCTCATGAGGACTGCCACAGGAAAGGAAGACCAAGAGTTACCTCTGCTGCAGAGGATAAGAGGATGAGTTCAATTGAATTAACTGCACCTCAGATTGCAGCCCGAATAAATGCTTCACAGAGTTCAAGTAGCAGACATCTCAACATCAACTGTTCAGAGGAGACTGCGTGAATCAGGCCTTCATGGTTGAATTGCTGCAAAAAAACACTAAATGACACCAATAAGAAGAGACTTGATTGGGCCAAGAAAAAAAGCAATGGACATTAGACCGGTGAAAATCGGTATTTTGGTCTGATGAGTCCACATTTGAGATTTTTGGTTCCAACCGCAGTGTCTTTGTGAGACGCAGAGTAGGTGAAAGTATGATCTCCGCATGTGTGGCTCCCACCATGAAGCATGGAGGAGGAGGTGTGATAGTGTGGGGGTGCTTTGCTGATGACACTGGACACTTTTTCAACAGGACAATGACCCAAAACACAGCTCCAGGCTGTGTAAGGGCTATTTGACCAAGGAGAGTGACGGAGTGCTGCATCAGATGACCTGGCCTCCACAATCACCCGACCTCAACCCAAATGAGATGGATTGGGATGAGTTGGACTGCACAGTGAAGGAAAAGCAGCCAACAAGTGTTCAGCACATGTGGGAACTCATTCAAGACTGTTGGAAAATAATTCCTCATGAAGCTGGTTGAGAGAATGCCAAGAGTGTGCAAAGCTGTCATCAATGCAAAAAGTGGCTACATTGAAGAATCTAAAATATAAAATCTATTTTGATTTATTTAACACTTTTTTAGTTACTACATGATTCCATATGTGTTATTTCATAGTTCTGATGTCTTCACTGTTATTCTACAATGTTAAAAATTAAGAAAAACCCTTGAATGAGTAGGTGTGTCCAAACGTTTGACTGGTACTGTATCTTCTCACAAAAAAAGCAACTATGTTGTTTAGTGGCACTTTCAATGCATGCATTAACATGTGGTATACACACAGCAACAGGAAACACAAGCAGCCATTTCAGGTCTGGAAGTGATGGGGTGACTTCACTACAGCTGTAACCCCCGGGCCTACACTGTACTGTGCGTCTCCAATTGGTTAGGATGTGATAGGGAACACATGTTCACATGCTTACAAACGGAGGTTATAAAATGAGGTGGGTCTAATCAGCACTCTCACAGTACACCTGCTTCCTATGTCAGTCAACCACACTATATCACCCCACTACCCTACACCATGGTACTCCACCCCTCAGTGCGGTTGCCCCTAGAGGCTCATCCCTACGCGTTGGCTGTGTGTCTGGTGCTCCCCCTTATGCTGGGACGATGACATCATCCCATCCCAGCTGTAGAGATGATGACTAGTGGGGAGCCCACCCAAACATCCCCCATCCCTGGGAGACCATGGTTTAATGAGGGAGAAGAGAGGGGTGGGCTAGGATCCATGTTATGGCGGGAGGGAGGGGGGGTGTCCTGGGGGAGCTATGAGGGGATCCAGGGATATGGAGTCATGACAACAGATGAGCAGGGACTGTGTGCACGATGGACAACACTGGTTTGTGTTAAGTCCCTTACAGTCCTCCTTAACACCAAGAGGCCACTAAAAGCATAGCTCATACTGCAGACTTCTTCTCTATGTGAAGAATATATACAGTTATAGTCATAAGGTTACGATATTTTGCGCTGCATCTGATTAGCAGAAATGTGTGGGTGTGTTTTTCGTGCACGTGTGCACGTTTCTCTGGAGAATTTTACCTTGTGACAGTGGTGCACGGCAGAGACTATCTGCCTGAAGAAGTGTCGCGTCTCTCTCTCGCTCAGGCGCCGGCGCTCACTGATATAGTCATACAGCTCACCCTTACTGGCATACTCCATCACGATCACGATCTTGTCCTTGTTCTCAAACACTGGAGGAGAATGGACACACAGTTAGAATGGACAAACAATTAGTGTGGACAAACAGTTAGCAACCATTTGTTTCACAGCAGAGGTTTCATCATAAACCATTCAGGAAGAGAAACAACTTACTTCATAGTTTCAGTGGACAGTATTATGTTGAATAAATGAGAAGAGTACCCCTCCCAGTTTCAGAGCCAACTGGCTGCATTCACACTCTCTCTGCACTGCTTCTATGATTACATTACATCACCAATCCCACCTCATGTGTCTGGCTTGAGTCTTAGCAACACAACTGGGAGGGAGGGGGTGGGGGGAGTGTTTTAGTAACACCCAAACCCCTTGGAGAGGAGAAGGCAAAGAGAGAGCGAGAGGGAGAGAGGGAGGGAGAGAGCGAGGGAAAAGAAGAGAAGAGAAAAGCATGGTGTCATCCTGACCTGGACAGTAAATCAACATCTCATCATGTCACTAACTTTCACCAGTCTCATTTAAATTACAGGTTGTAATGCAGCAAAATAGGGAAAACGTCAAGGGGGATGAATACTTTTGCAAGGCACTGTATGTTGATATGCTTCAGTTTGCTGCCATATGACTGGTTTCACATTTGTCTCCAGCGATCATAAGGTAAAATAATTCAAACAATTGTCATTTATATTTACAATTCTTATCAATAGCTCTTATTAACTTGTAAATTACAGTGCATGGAGAATGGTGTTATTTCTATCGGAACAAAGAAAGTAGTTTCTGTTTCACTTGGAACCGACCGTTCGTTGGACCTTATTCATTGTTTCATCGTGCATAAAGGTGGTGGAATTACGAGGGAATTAAGTTAAGGTCAGAATACGGCCTATCTGTAGACACACCTCTGCCCCACCTTCCTTTCTGTTATCTCCACCCCAAAATAATAGCTGGCTGAAACATTTATTACTTCATGCCTAAGTTCAAGGTCAGAGTACACATAGAGAGAAAAGTACATAAAAATTGAATTAAGTTCCATTTACGCGTGCATTACTTGGGTAAGAGATAGGAACGCCTTATAGACTAGACACAGGACAACCTGTCCTGTACTGTTCCACTATCTATCTAGCCTCCAATGTATCATTTCGCCTACTGCCAGGGCATGTTGCTGACCCATCAGCAGTGCATCATATGGGGGAAATGAGAACTGTTAGTCAGGCGGAGAGAGAGGGGATGATGACACAACCATTGGCCATGTTCTTCTTATTGTCAGTGTATTTTCCCACACTACAGGGGCTCCAGGGGTGAAGGCCAACTCTCTGCACCCATGAGTGAGCACCTCCACAGGCCCACCCATCCCCTCTCCTCTCCTCCCACCCTCCCCTCCCTTTCAGAGAATAATCCTGTGGTAGAAACATGTTGATGTTGATTGATGGCAACAATCCCTGATTGTGACTGCTCCGCTGGGCAGGGCAGGCAGCACGGGAACCGGGCCAGCCGACCTGGGGGTTGGTTCTGATTGGCCGACGGAGCCGTGACCCAGGACGACCCTTCCGGCGATCCGTGGTGGGGGTCCGTTTGAGAGCCCAGTGTGGGCACTCGTTACCTCTGACCCCTGCCCCTCGTGCCCCCCTCCCCCATGATTCACTGGGGTAATTACCTGGCTTACATAATGGGGTGCCCTCTCTGTCCATCACTCATTCGGTCTTTGTTCAATGGGCCAGCAGGCCTCAGATCACACTAATTAGCACCCATTGTCCCAATGCCCTGCTCTGCTATCCGCTGGGTCCACTAGGCTAGGCCTCTGAGCTGTTAACATGGGGAGGGGGTTGCTAATCACTGTCTTAGCAGAGTTAGATAGAGGACAATGAAGTTATTAAGAAGCAGCTTTTATGTAAAAAAATAAGAATTACTATATTTTAACATAAAAGCTAAAAAAAACACCCTGATAGTGTGTTAATGTCTGAATTGAGGTCTTTAACATAAACATTTAGGAGCCATTTTTACACCTTTCCTACGCACTTATCAGTACTTACCTGATTCAGTTGTGTAATGCGCTCTGCAGGTGTGGCTACCTTGCACACACTGAATAAATTGCATTAAACTGCTGAAACCCCTCCCACTTGCTGGCCAACAGATTTTCTTGTGGAGTTTTCATTCAATAGGGTTTTCAGTACATTTATCTTAAGACATCCCTTTAAATATGGTGTACATTTTAGCTTCAATTTTGTCAACAGACTCACTAGAATACAGTGCCTTGCAAAAGTATTCATCCCCCTTGACGTTTTTCCTATTTTGTTGCATTACTACCTGAAATTTAAATGGATTTTTAATTTGGATTCTATGTAATGGACATACACAAAATAGTCCAAATTGGTGAAGTGAAATTTAAAAAATAACTTGTTTCCAAAAATTCTAAAAAATAAAAAATTGAAAAGTGGTGCGTGCATATGTGTTTGCTATGAAGCCCCTAAATAAGACCTGGTGCAAACAATTACCTTCAGAAGTCACATAATCAGTTAAATAAAGTCCATCTGTGTGCAATCTAAGTGTCACATGATCTCAGTGTATATACACCTGTTCTGAAAGGCCCCAGAGTCTGCAACACCACCAAGCAAGGGGCACCACCAAGCAAGCGGCACCATGAAGGCCAAGGAGCTCTCCAAACAGGTCAGGGACAAGTTGTGGAGAAGTACAGATCAGGGTTGGGTTATAAAAAAATATCCAAAACTTTGAACATCCCACAGGGCACTATTAATTCCAATTATAAAAAATGGAAAGAATATGGCACCACAACAAACCTGCCAAGATAGGGCCATCTACCAAAACTCACAGACCAGGCAAGGAGGGCATTAATCAGAGAGGCAACAAAGAGACCAAAGATAACCCTAAAGGAGCTGCAAAGCTCCACAGCCGAGATTAGAGTATCTGTCCATAGGACCACTTTAAGCGATACACTCCACAGAGATGGGTTGTATGGAAGAGTGGCCAGAAAAATAGCCATTGTTTAAAGAAAAAAGGCATGTGGGTGACTCCCCAAACATATGGAAGAAGGTACTCTGGTCAGATGAGACTAAAATGTAGCTTTTTGGCCATCAAGGAAAACGCTATGTATGGTGCAAACCCAACACCTCTCATCACCCCGGAACACCATTCCCACAGTGAAGGATGGTGGTGGCAGCATCATGCTGTGGGGATGTTTTTCATTGGCAGGGACTGGGAAACTGGTCAGAATTGAAGAAATGATGGATGGCACTAAATACAAGGAAATTCTTGAGGGAAACCTGTTTCAGTCTTCAAGAGATTTGAGACTGGGACAGAGGTTCACCTTCCAGCAGGACAATGACCCTAAGCATACTGCTAAAGCAACACTCAAGTGGTTTAATGGGAAACATTTAAATATATTGGAATGGCCTAGTCAAATCCCAGACCTCAATCCAATTGAGAATCTGTAGTATGACTTAAAGATTGCTGTATACCAGCGGAACCCGTCCAACTTGAAGGAGCTGGAGCAGTTTTGCCTTGAAGAATGGGCAAAAAATCCCAGTGGCTAGATGTGCCAAGCTTATAGAGGCATGCCCCAGTTGTAATTGCTGCTAAAGGTGGCTCTACAAAATATTGACTTTGGGGGGGGGGGGGGGGGGGGGGGGGTGAATAGTTCTGAACGCTCAAGTTTTCAGTTTTTTTGTGTTATTTCTTGTTTGTTTCACAATAAAACATATTTTGCATCTTCAAAGTGGTAAGCATGTTGTGTAAATCAAATGATACAAACCCCCCCAAAATAGGAAAAATGCCAAGGGGGTGAATACTTTCGTCAGCCACTGTATATGGAGAGAACGTTGAGAATATTAGGAATCAATGAAAGAAACCATCTAAATAGATCCATATTTGTCTCTGTTTCAGAACCAATTTGTAGATAAAAAATACTCTGATCTTGTAGATTATTTAGGGTTAGTAAAGTGTTTATTAATCATAAAAAAACAGGTTTGGAGAGCATTTACACTAGACAGAAAGAAAACGGTGATTTGAATCATTCTGAAAACTGCCACATTCAGTTCTTCAACCCATGTTAATGTTGGAAGATTAGTGTACAACAGTAGGCTATACTATTGATCGCACTAAGCATGAAACTGTGTGATGAAATGGTCAAGTATTGCGCCGTGCGTCAGGTTCAAACTATTACGGCTTGGTCTGCTCCATAATGATTTAATTAGCTTATGTAGCACATGGAGATGTGTGGAGCTTACGCCTCAGCACAAAATGTCGCCACTTGCACCAGCGAATAGCTAGCTTTTCGTGTGGCGTCGACTGGTAAGACGCTTCAGGAGGGCGGTCATGTGTGCTAGCAAGGCAGAGATCCCGAGTTTGTGTCAGGTATGGGCCGAATCGGGAGGAAGAGGTACTCACAAAGCAAGCAGTGTGACGTCCTTTACACCTACATCTTCAAAAAATATGATGAACTGTTACTAATAATCCTCAGCAACAACCACACGGCCATGACAGCGTTTAGAGAGAAAGCAAATGAAGGTAAACTAAACAATATAATTAAATGGAAAGATAATTTAGGCAATACCAACTGTAGGAACTAACAGTAAATTGTCAGTTGAATATGTGTGGTTATTAGGTCTACTGACAGTCGATACTGATAGTGGCTAATAAACGTCCTCTCAATGTCAACTGTGTTTACTTTCAGCAAACTTAACATGTGTAAATATTTGTATGAACATAACAAGATTCAACAACTGAGACATAAAGTGAACAAGTTACACAGACATGTGACTAACAGAAATTGAATAATGTGTCCCTGAACAAAGGGGGGGTCAAAATCAAAAGTAACCACTAGCTGCATTAAGTACTGTGAGCCGCCTAAGACAGCGCCTCCTTGCAGCATGCCTAAGGCACGTTCACGCAGATGAGCAGGGACTCGCCACTGCGAGGACAATCAGCTGTCTGTCCTATCTCCCTGTAGCGCTGTCTTAGGCATCTTAGGCACAGTATGTATATTGCAATTTATTGCCCTGGCCACATCTGCAGTCCTCATGCCTCCTTGCAGCATGCCTAAGGCACGTTCACGCAGATGAGCAGGGACCCCGGGCATCTTTCTTTTGATGCTTTCAGAGTCAGTAGAAAGGCCTCTTTAGTGTCCTAAGTTTTAATAACTGTGACCTTAATTGCCTACCGCCTGTAAGCCCCTCTCTTCCACCAAGGCACCTGCAAGTTCCTAGACATTTCTGGAGGGATGGCCCTAGCCCTCACCCTCCTATCCAACAGGTCCCAGACGTGCTCAATGGGATTGAGATCCGGGCTCTTCGCTGGCCATGGCAGAACACTGACATTCCTGTCTTGCAGGAAATCACGCACAGAACGAGCAGTATGGCTGGTGACATTGTCATGCTGAAGGGTCATGTCAGGATGAGCCTGCAGGAAGGGTACCACATCAGGGAGGAGGATGTCTTCCCTGTAACGCACAGCATTGAGATTGCCTGCAATGACAACAAGCTCAGCTTGATGATGCTGTGACACACCGCCCCAGACCATGACGGACCTTCCACCTCCAAATAAATCCCGCTCCAGAGTACAGGCCTCGGTGTAACGCTCATTCCTTTGACGATAAACGCGAATCCGACCATCACCCCTGGTGAGACAAAACCGCGACTTGTCAGTGAAGAGCACTTTTTGCCAGTCCTTTCTGGTCCAGCGACGGTGGGTTTGTGCCCATAAGCGATGTTGTTGCCGGTGTTGTCTGGTGAGGACCTGCCTTACAACAGGCCTACAAGCCCTCAGTCCAGCCTCTCTCAGCCTATTGCAGACAGTCTGAGCACAGATGGATGGATTGTGCATTCCTGGTGTAATCCGGGCAGTTGTTGTTGCCATCCTGTACTTGTCCCACAGGTGTGATGTTCGGATGCACTGATCCTGTGCAGGTGTTGTTACACGTGGTCTGCCACTGCGAGGGCAATCAGCTGTCCGTCCTGTCTCCCTGTAGCGCTGTCTTAGGCGTCTAACATTACGGACATTGCAATTTATTGCCCTGGCCACATCTGCAGTCCTCATGCCTCCTTGCAGCATGCCTAAGGCACGTTCACGCAGATGATCAGGGACCCTGGGCATCTTTCTTTTGGTGTTTTTCAGAGTCAGAAGAAAGGCCTCTTTAGTGTCCTAAGTTTTAATAACTGTGACCTTAATTGCCTACCGTCTGTAAGCTGTTAGTATCTTAACGACCAGGTCCATGTTCATTAATTGTTCATGGTTCATTGAACAAGCATGGGAAACAGTGTTTAAACCCTTTACAATGAAGATTTGAGAAGTTATTTGGATAATTTTGACAAATTATCTTTGAAAGACAGGGTCCTGAAAAAGGGTGTTTCTTTTTTTGCTGAGTTTATTTAACATGATAAAAATAGGAAACTGAGTAAGTTGGGGTAAACTATAATTAAGACATTCGAGAGTGCAAGTTAAAAGGACTTACAATTTTAATTCGGCATAATGGCACAGCATTTCATAAACCTTACTGTGGGAAAGTTGATATGTTGATATGCTTCAGTTTACTGCCCTATGCCTAGTTTCACATTTGTCTCCAGTGATAAGGTAAAATAGATATAAACAAGTGTCATATATATTTACAATTCCCTTATCCAAACAGATTACACATTTACCTCTTATCATGTTGTAAATTACAGTGCATGGAGAATGGTGTTATTTATATGGGGAAAAATTAAGTAGACGCTTTTTCCACTTACATGCTTAAGTTCAAGTTCAGAATACGTGTATAGAGAAAAGTGCATTAAAAAAGGAATTACATTCTAACTACGAGTGCTTAATTCAGGTCAGAATTCCCCCATTAGTGTTTTGTCTTATATTTTACATGGAGGGATAGTGACAGCACTCATAATGCAGTGCTTTTTCCATTCAAACCAGAAAATGAGTGGGAGGAAGGGTACCCCCTCTAAAATCTATCCTTTCTCAAAGTCCTGTCTTCTCTAACCCAGAGGGGGGTCCTTATCCCTGTCATGCCAGGCTTGTTTTACAGCCTATAAGTGTGCTGGGGGCAAATAGCATTACACAATACACTACACAAATAGATGACGTGAATACCATTTAAACTGAATGAACCAAATTGACTTTCAGGAAGACCTCTCTGGAAAATGTTCATTTAAAATCCAGTTATGAGGTTTTGAATTGTGCTGGAAGTGACAAGCAAATGTGCTTTAAATGCTCACAGGTCTGCTGATCGATGCAGAATGGATGCAGAGCAAGAAAATCTCAGCGTTGCACATCTGGTTCAGCTTTGTTCCACACAAGCAGTTATCTGTTGACACGGGTGTTGCCGGATACACATACTGTATGGGCCTATACATTTGCAACACTTTCTGGGCAGGGGCCAGCCCACAACAGTAACCACTGGTTAAAGAGAAACACCAGAAATCAGGCAACCTCTGCAAAACAAATCGACCAGCAATGGTTGGTAGCAGACAGAGGGGCAGGCTGCACTTAACGCATAGGAGGGGGCAGCACCCCAACTCCTTAAAGGCCAGTTTATAAAAGGGAACAGCACCCCAACTCCTTATAGGCTAGTATGTAAAAGGGAGCAGCACCCCAACTCCTTATAGGCTAGTTTATAAGAAGGTGCAGCACCCCAACTCCTTATAGGCTAGTTTATAAGAGGGAGCAGAACCCCAACTCCTTAAAGGCCAGTTTATAAGAGGGAACAGCACCCCAACTCCTTATAGGCTAGTTTATAAGAGGGAACAGCACCCCAACTCCTTATAGGCTAGTTTATAAGAGGGAACAGCACCCCAACTCCTTATAGGCTAGTTTATAAGAGGGAACAGCACCCCAACTCCTTATAGGCTAGTTTATAAGAGGGAACAGCACCCCAACTCCTTATAGGCTAGTTTATAAGAAGGCGCAGCACCCCAACTCCTTATAGGCTAGTATGTAAAAGGGAGCAGCATCCCAACTCCTTATAGGCTAGTTTATAGGAGTGTTCTCCTAATCAGCCTTTCAGACACATACAGTGCCTTGCGAAAGTATTCGTCCCCCTTGAACTTTGCGACCTTTTGCCACATTTCAGGCTTCAAACATAAAGATATAAAACTGTATTTTTTTGTGAAGAATCAACAACAAGTGGGACACAATCATGAAGTGGAACGACATTTATTGGATATTTCAAACTTTTTTAACAAATCAAAAACTGAAGAATTGGGCGTGCAAAATTATTCAGCCCCCTTAAGTTAATACTTTGTAGCGCCACCTTTTGCTGCGATTACAGCTGTAAGTCGCTTGGGGTATGTCTCTATCAGTTTTGCACATCGAGAGACTGAATTTTTTTCCCATTCCTCCTTGCAAAACAGCTCGAGCTCAGTGAGGTTGGATGGAGAGCATTTGTGAACAGCAGTTTTCAGTTCTTTCCACAGATTCTCGATTGGATTCAGGTCTGGACCATTCTAACATCTGGATATGTTTATTTTTGAACCATTCCATTGTAGATTTTGCTTTATGTTTTGGATCATTGTCTTGTTGGAAGACAAATCTCCGTCCCAGTCTCAGGTCTTTTGCAGACTCCATCAGGTTTTCTTCCAGAATGGTCCTGTATTTGGCTCCATCCATCTTCCCATCAATTTTAACCATCTTCCCTGTCCCTGCTGAAGAAAAGCAGGCCCAAACCATGATGCTGCCACCACCATGTTTAACAGTGGGGATGGTGTGTTCAGGGTGATGAGCTGTGTTGCTTTTACGCCAAACATAACGTTTTGCATTGTTGCCAGAAAGTTCCATTTTGGTTTCATCTGACCAGAGCACCTTCTTCCACATGTTTGGTGTGTCTCCCAGGTGGCTTGTGGCAAACTTTAAACAACAGTTTTTATGGATATCTTTAAGAAATGGCTTTCTTCTTGCCACTCTTCCATAAAGGCCAGATTTGTGCAATATACGACTGATTGTTGTCCTATGGACAGAGTCTCCCACCTCAGCTGTAGATCTCTGCAGTTCATCCAGAGTGATCATGGGCCTCTTGGCTGCATCTCTGATCAGTCTTCTCCTTGTATGAGCTGAAAGTTTAGAGGGACGGCCAGGTCTTGGTAGATTTGCAGTGGTCTGATACTCCTTCCATTTCAATATTATCGCTTGCACATTGCTCCTTGGGATGTTTAAAGCTTGGGAAATCTTTTTGTATCCAAATCCGGCTTTAAACTTCTTCACAACAGTATCTCGGACCTGCCTTGTGTGTTCCTTGTTCTTCATGATGCTCTCTGCGCTTTTAACAGACCTCTGAGACTATCACAGTGCAGGTGCATTTATACGGAGACTTGATTACACACAGGTGGATTGTATTTATCATCATTAGTCATTTAGGTCAACATTGGATCATTCAGAGATCCTCACTGAACTTCTGGAGAGAGTTTGCTGCACTGAAAGTAAAGGGGCTGAATCATATTGCACACCCAATTGTTCAGTTTTTGATTTGTTAAAAAAGTTTGAAATATCCAATAAATGTCGTTCCACTTCATGATTGTGTCCCACTTGTTGTTGATTCTTCACAAAAAAATACAGTTTTATATCTTTATGTTTGAAGCCTGAAATGTGGCAAAAGGTCGCAAAGTTCAAGGGGGCCGAATACTTTCGCAAGGCACTGTACAAACTAAGTTGAACCATATCAACCACAACACTCACTGAAGACCGGCAAGTTGCCATGACAAATAGCACCGTTTGACTGTTTGTTGTGTCAATAAAGATTGACAGACTTTGAACCCAATCGAAGCAGTGTCATAAGTCAGCCTGTTTAAGTAGTGTTGTTAGATCAACAGTTCTGATGACGTGGGATATAAAAACAGACACTAGATCTGATTTACCGCATCTATGTGCTTTAGGTTCAACTGCCCTTTGAGATGGAGGTTCATTTGTGGGTCAAACTGGTGATGGAAATTGTAAGGTAACCCACCTCCATCAACATCCTCTGTAAATCACACTTCCCCTCTCAAACTGAGATGTGGGGTCGAACCAAAAGAGCAGATATGCAGATATATACACAATATGAGTGAAGCCTTTGACTTTTGGAGGGTTGTCTAGTGCAGGGTTTCCTACATTTTTGACTCAGGTCCCCCTTCCAATATTGGGGAAAATATCGTGCCCTCATTGCTCGTGCGCGCAACGTCTTTTTCTATGGGCACAAGCACTGTTCATGACACAAACTGTTCATGACACAAACTGTTCACACCCCTCTTGTTGGCAGAGGTTTCTTGCAATTCTATACATTTTGCAATGTCTAATGCTAATGTGTATTCATGTGATATTTGAGTGACTCAAACATTAAAACAAAATCTATGGGTTAAAAAACCTAGCAAAAAACGCTAGCTGACATAGGCTAGTTGATCTGGACATTTCTGACAAGTTATAAATAGCTCTCTAAGGTCTGCAATGACTGACATGACAAGAGGAACTGATGATGCACTACCCAAATTAGAAATTGCACCTTGTGCATTCTACTATCACTACTTTCAAGAGTATGTTGAAAGCCGGACTGAGTTCCTGAAAACATATATAAAATAATAATAATAATTACAGTTTGGGAACAGTTTGGGAACCACTGGTCTAGTGGGACAGATATACTATATGCGGAGGAGGCTTTAGCGTGAGCTAAGGGCCTCTCCTCCCTGTCCATATCTATGGAGTCTGGCTCAGGGTTAGTGGGGTGGGGTTAGCCTCCTCTCTCTCTCCCCCTCTCCTCCCTGTGCATATCTGTGGAGTCTGGCTCAGGGTTAGTGGGGTGGGGTTAGCCTCCTCTCTCTCTCCCTCTCTCTCCCCCTCTCCTCCCTGTGCATATCTGTGGAGTCTGGCTCAGGGTTAGTGGGGTGGGGTTAGCCTCCTCTCTCTCTCCCTCTCTCTCCCCCTCTCCTCCCTGTGCATATCTGTGGAGTTAGACTCAGGGTTAGCCTCCTCTCTCCCGCTCTCCCTGTCCATAACTGTGGAGTCAGACTCAAGGTTAGCAGGGTAGAGTTAGTCTCCTCTCTCTCCCTCTACTGCCCTCAGCCTCAGTCTGGCTCCCAGCTGGAGATCTCTCTAAGTACCAGCATATGTCTGGCCCTGAGATCAAGACCAGGGAAGACATAAGAAGAGGCCTCTCATGTGGGAGAGAGAGGCAAACCTCACGGACACCCCCCTGACACACACACACACACATACACACGTGAACGTGCACACACATACACTCTATGAAAGACATCCAGAAACGCACACGTGCAGCCACACACAAACACACACAGACACACACACACAATGGATCCACTCTCTGACTGGGCTCAGACAAAGAGGAAAAGATAAGTAACATCCAAAAGCTGAGGTCCGATCTTATTATGACATCCGCTTGTCATAACATGACAGTCCTACAGCGGGACGAGGCAAGAGAGAGTGAATTGGTGTGTGTGTGTGTGTGTGTGTGTGTGTGTGTGTGGACCGAGACCCACCTTCATTAATAGAGATGATGTGGGGGTGTTTTAGGGATGACATGATCTCTATCTCCCTGCGGATGTGAACCATATCCTGATCATCCTTGATCTTCTCCTTCCGGATGGACTTGATAGCCACCTGAGGACAGAGAGGACAGACACGTGTTCTGGTCAGTTAAAGTGGACTAACAATCACATGGATACAAGTATGACAAAATGACTAGTGCGGTAAGTCAATCAAAATCAGCAATACCTCCAAACTGATTGTGATGATGAACCAACTCAGGTGAGTCAACACACCCACACAGCAAATCACAGACAACGAATCACAGTGATCGCACATCAGCAAACACGTTTGGACAGCCAGGGAATGAAGAACACTCTGTTGACCATTGCAAAATGTCTTACATAACATAATCTAAATGAATACCCCCTGAACCTCCTCAACCACATAACCTGCCCACTGTGACCTCTGACCTCTATTCTCCCATTTATCCAGTCCACACAAACAGGAGGGGGTCAATTGACTGAGAGACACCGAGACTCAGTCATCACAGTCATCACAGGCTCTTGCCGTGTAATTTACTGTCTCTTTAGAGGAGAAAATGAAGGTGCTCTCTGAGGAAAAACAACTTGGCACGTGGTGCAGTAATGGAGGACTCCTTTGTAGTGTGTTCACCCTGGTATTATCAGACAGCTTGGTCTCTCAAGTCTGTGATGTGTGTGTGTGTGTGTGTGTGTGTGTGTGTGTGTGTGTGTGTGGAGCGGGGCGGGGGCAACTCCCCCTAACCTGACCCCAGTCTTATGGATATATCAGGTAGCACATCAAGAAGAATAGGGGGTTTCTGTGCTGTGGGTTTCCATGGCAACTGCGACTCCTGGCAGTGTATGTGTGTGTTCCAGCAGGGGAATTGGATTGATGAGCGAGCTGAACCTTCTTAACTTGTCCATGAAGACACTACGAGTGATTCTGGCAAACAGATGGTGTTGATTTATACCATACCTCTCACAAACACTTACACACATCGTACAGTGTGTAGGCCTACATCTACATCAGAGAGCTAATAATATTAATATCATCATATAATATAAACTCCACTAGGGCTGACCCCATTTAGTCCACAGGTCAAATTTTGTGGACTAATCCATTGTGGAGGCCAGGGGATAACACAACAGTATCACCAATAGTACATCTACCGGTAATTACCATCATTTCTAATCTACATTGTTTGTTTACCGTAATTTGCGTTAATGCATTCAATCTATTATTATTACAGTCTTACCGTTGTCATTGTCGAAGTGGACATCTTGTTTGCAGAGCGCACAACCCGGGCTACACTTGTGAGAAAAAGTGATGGTTTATTTCATTCCAATTAAGAATTGTTCAGTAAGGATGTGCAACTGATTACGCCTAGAAGTAGGCCTAGGCTACCTGGCCTGCGCGCAATTGTAGTCTTATAAATTGTGCCCATTTGGGGATCTGATAGTTTTTTGATTGTCCTAACTCAACACCACTAATGAGCGCTGGAGATTCTCAAAGTCATTTCTTCTTCACCTCAAACAGCAAGTAAACAAAGTCTGTTTTTACATCATTTCAGAATGACAATAGTTCCTCAATGTAGCCTATTTGAAAAATCTTTCCAGCTCTCTCCCTTTCGATAACCACTCAGCATGAAAGGGGAAAAAAATGTAATGCTCTGATCTGGTGGAAACGACATAAAATAGGTCTACCTGATTACTTCATATGTCTGTCCGGAGCTCACTGGCACAGGAACATTTGAGGGCCCAGAATACTTTATACAATGTTTCAAGTTCCTTGCAGACAAGCCATGTGTAGCCAATGTGATATTCTCTAACTGCAGGCTGCAATGTACCTATTTGTTGGCTTTATGTAGGCTATTTTTACATTGTTGGCAATGGCAATAGAAGTTACTTTTAGATTTGTATAATTTTCATTTAGGTTTAGATAAATTTGAACTCCAAATGGAAAAGGTTGCCGACCACTATTACTGACAACTTCGGGAGCGTAATGGCAGAATCTGCAAAGACCAGCAGCAGCCGGAGGAAGAGTTTAGAGAATACGTTTCTTTCTTCTGGTTAGGCTCTCTTGAGTCATTTGTGTGTCTTAATTATTTAATCACACTGTGCTCAAAGCATCAGACAAGCTCAGTAGCCTACATATAGTTGATTTTATTAAAACACATAAGGTGTGTCTATATATGGAAAAATATACGTTTTAAAATTTCAACCAGTGGATTGGTCAAAAGAACATACGACTCTTGGTCAACCAATATTTGTTTTAGTCGCAGACAGCCCTAGAATTCACTAATACGAAACATTCAGGTTTGAGCCCCATGGATTATTCTTACTACTGTATACTTGTACTGTATATTAATTTAGACTGCCTCTGTTAGCTAGGGAGGACAAAAACTTTCCTTACTAAGAGAAAGGTCCATTACAGTGAAGGCCAGGTCTACTCCAGGGCAAGGCAGGAGTAGAAACCACATACAGTCACTGTTCCAAACTAATTACGGTGTACCTTAATAAAAATAACCCAGGCCGGAAAAAGTCCTCATCCAGAGCATGACTTGATTACATAGAATTAAAAAAGACATACGTATTAACAAGTAAAGGCCCTGTTTAGTTTTCACATGCCGAGTGGTCGTCTTTAGTCTGTTAATTATTCACCGGTCTTTATTGTAAGTGTTGCACCTCCATTGTTTTGTGTTTTCCATTACCTCATGGGGTCATCAACAGCAATAGTACCGTATTCACGTCACGCCAAATCCTAAACTAGTAGGACTGTAAGCCCACAGTCTCCATGTGAAGCAGCACACTGTCTGCACTGCAGGTCACTTTTTTCGCATTTGCATTCTTTTATTTAAAAGTAAGAGGGCGTGGTCTAAGTTCCTATAAAAATGCAGTACAGGAGAAGGTAGTCTACCTGGAGACGGTACGGTATCAATTCACAAAGGTCTGACATGACCCTAAAGCACGTGTCAAACTCATTCCACGGCGTGCTGAGTGTCTGCGGTTTTCGCTCCACCCTTGTACTTGATTGATGTAATAAGGTCACTGATTAGTAAGGAACTCCGCTCACCTGGTTGTCTAGGTCATAATTGGAAGGAAAAAACTCAAACCCGCAAGCCCTCCATGGAATGAGTTGGACACACCTGCCCTAAAGTCATGGGTACAGTGGTGTGTGTGGTGGGGTTTAATTTCTACAGAGATATGTGGATGGGATGCACTTTCTCATGGCTGATAGTACAGTAGAGTACAGTATCAACAGACCCTGCTCTTTGACCCTCAAATTAGACTGTTTGTAAACTCATTAGCTTAGAGAGACAGCATCCCAACAATACAGAGAGCAGACAAAGATATCCATCACTCCATCCACCTAGGCTCATCTTTTATTCCCCGGGATCCTGTTTTGTAGTGGGTCACTAAACATGCGGGCCTGTAGATAAGAGCTGGGCGATATGGACAAAATCCATATAGTGGTAAATTGCCTGGATTGATACGATAATGATAAACAGAACTAGCTCATTTTCCCCCAACATCGGACACCCCCTAACTTCAGACTCTCTCCAGCGGTTAGAAGATTAAATCACCTCGAGTTCAACATTTAAAAGGCCTAGAAAATAACGGTACATTTTGCTAGCTGACCACCGATTTTCATTGCAGTTTATGTAAATGAAGTTAGATTTTGATTGTTTCAAAAAAGTAATATATATACACATTGTGGGACACGCTGTATATTGTAAACTTTTACTGCCGACAGACCACACACATAATTTAATATCCAACTTTTTACCTAAATTATTCATATTCATGTTTATCTTAGTATTAAACTATTATCTACTTTCTCAAAACATAATATTAATCTGTAAAACAAAATAATGAGACATTATTTGGTTACAACACTGAAGAAGGTGTTGGTGGAAAACCATTTATAATAGTCTACAGGAGGGCGCACCGGGCTACGCAATGAAAAGTTGACAGGCAAGTATTTTCTTTTTACAGGAAGGCTAGCCAACTAGTCAACTATCTAGTAAACACTTTGGATACGAGGTTGGTGTCTCTTTTTTGAACAACATAACTGTAATTGAACAAAATAGTAAGGTGGCAAATAACTGCCGATAATACAGGACGTATTTCTTTTGCTAAACCGCGTATCAAAAAGCTGATAGTAGTAGTATTTCCACTGAAATGTCAGACATGCTAATTGCTAATCCATTAGCTAACATTTTTACGACATTAATAATCACAAAACATTGATGTCTTGATCACAAGATAACACTGTTGAAGGTAATATGTTTCTTAAATGCTGTTGAAAATGCCGATAATTCGGGGTGCTACGCTATAATTTTATAACATGAATGTGCACCACAGTTTATTTTGTATTATCCTTTAAACTATTTCTCTAGTATAGGCTACTTATCGTAATGAACGTTATCAGCAAAATGCCTGCGATAAGTGATCAGCATGGTTGGTGTCGATCATTTTCGGTTTATCGTCCCAGCTCTACTGTGAATCATCTATTTGCCAGCTGGCTGTCACAGTATAGTGCAGCCCTTCGCCTGTCTTTAAGTGGTGGGCTATTACTGTCAGTCAAACAGATCGCTGCCCTGCCGGCCTGGCCCAGCCAGCCTCTGCCAGGTACACTCCTCCTGCTAGGCTGTATGCTGCAGTGTGTTTGATGTGAGAGGCCACGCTCCGCTCCACTAGAGCCTGACAGCAGCCGGTGTTTTCTCAGACCATTAAAATAGATGAGGTATACATCACAAGTTCCCCCTTTCTCTCTGAAGATCATGTTCATGTGTGTGGATGGAGAAAGAGATAGTGTGTGTGTATTAGGGGAGTTGACAATAGCAGGGAGGACCCTATGACTGATTACGAAAGCAGAGCCATCTCTCAGTGTAGTATGTTTACCACAGAGCCAGAGAGAAGAAGAAAGAATGCTGATAACTGCACGACTACAGTCAATAACAGTGAATCTATGTATTTTTCTCCTCCCAGTTAATCCTCACTGAATCCACTGTTTGGGGTGAGGTAATCTAGTGCTTTAAACTCATATTAATGTGACTTTGTAACCCCTTAAGTGAAGCCCACCCCTACCATTATGGTGGAGTTCTCTTTAAACTGCTCTCCCTTCCCTCCATCCTTCCCCTACTCCCTCCTCCTTTCTCCCTGCATCACCCCTATCTCCCTACCTCTCCCTACCTCACCCACCAAACCCTCCCTCTTCCCCTTTCTCCCTTCCTCTGTTTTGGACCCCAACAGGATATTAACTTTCCATCCCAGTCTCATTTCCTGCAGGGGATGGCCTTTCATGTGTCACTGCTCCCTCTGGGCCCTGCTGTCACCACAACCTTTTCACGAACACACAGTACAAACGTGCGCACACCCATACATGCAAGCGCGCACACACACACACACGCACGCACACACAAGCACACACACCCCTCCGTACTGGCAACATCTACAGCATTACAAACGCACATGGGCACGTGCAAGAGTCAGAATTGCATACACATTTACATTTGCACATCCAAGCTCATGCCCACATACAGTAGTCCAATCAGACCAGACATACAGTAGTCCAATCAGACCAGACATACAGTAGTCCAATCAGAAAAGACATACAGTAGTCCAATCAGACCAGACATACAGTAGTCCAATCAGACCAGACATACAGTAGTCCAATCAGACCAGACATACAGTAGTCCAATCAGAAAATACATACAGTAGTCCAATCAGACCAGATATACAATAGTCCAATCAGACCAGATATACAGTAGTCCAATCAGACCAAACATACAGTAGTCCAATCAGAAAATACATACCGTAGTCCAATCAGACCAGATATACAGCAGTCCAATCAGACCAGACATACAGTAGTCCAATCAGACCAGACATACAGTAGTCCAATCAGACCAGACATACAGTAGTCCAATCAGACCAGACATACAGTATGAGGACAGACAGTCTGACTTTCCATCCAAACCAAGCAGCCAACACACACAAGAGAAGGGTTTGCAGATCCTATGTCTACAGGCTCAGTCACTTTCACTAACATATATGCTCATGCACCCACACATCTAATCAATCTCTCTTTAATGACAGTCCCTTCCAAGCTTCTCTCTCACACACACGCACACGCACACACACACACACACACACACACACACACACACACACTCTTCTCAATCTCTTTCCCCTTCTGCTCTTCTCATTTCGTCTAGCTGTTAAAGAAGCCAGCACGCCAACCAGGGAAAGTAGAACAGGCAGAGCCAGAGCAGAGGGATTACATAACGGTCTGTCACCCAGTTTTAATCTCTATCATATGGACACCAGGGGCTCCTTAGGCCAGGGACAGTCCCTTCCATGTAAAGATATTTTACAGCGCTCTCTAAACACCAGGCCAGACACACACACTCTGGGGCCACAGTCTGTCTGTACACTCTCTCTCTCTGTCTCTGTCTGGGTGATGCTTAACCGAATGCACTCAAGTGTTGATTTACAAAGGGCACATGGCCACTTGTACTGCTAATAATGTTGTGACACATTCAATGGAAATGGTTCAGGTTGATTTATTATTAGCTACACACTGTTCCAGGATCAGCTCTGCTGCCTGCCATTTGAAGTGGAACCATTAAGGGCTGGAGAACTAAGCTAGGCCAGGCTCACTGATAGAGGAGGACTGCATGGGGATCAGGGAATACCATCACTCCATACATTTCTAGAATGATGTCAGGGCATGTGGAGATGGCAATGACATACAAAGTGGTATTGCAGAGGTTATTAAGGGATATAACATAATAACCTTAAAAATTTCACAAGATGTGATTAGGCTACTCAAGCAGACCCAAACACACCCTTAATTTTCAAAACATCCAAGCACCCTGTGTGTTTAATGAGTGGAGAAATGTGTCATAAAGCACTGGCTGCCATAAAGCACCAATCACCAGCCAGGCAGGCCATCTGAAGGAGCTATTTGAGCTATGGGTTTATGGTGCCCCCACCAAGCATGCATGTGTGTGTCAGGAGCTTTGGACATGTTGAGCCTACTGAGTTTTCCTTCTGGCATTCTGAATCTGAACACACATATGGAAAGTTCATCTCATTCTGCCAATGGGGCACATGGGTCAAATTCTGCAGCACGAGAAAAAATTGGGTCTCCAAGTATGGTGCATGAGGGCAGATGGCGAGCATTCAATGACAAAAAAAGTCATAGAGAAACATGAAGAACATATTGATAAAAACAGCACCAAGACACAAACAAAAACCAAACAGTTAAGGGGCATTGGTCAAAATGACAGGTCATTCAGGACGCTATTATTTTAATATGCAGTCAAATGAAGAAACATAGTTGTTGTTCTAGGCCAGGTCTCACGTCTGAGTTTGCCAAACTAGGAACCTCTTCAACTTACAGCAATACCTTGCACAATTCCAGCCCATTCAACATGAGTAGGGGGAAGTATCTTGGAGGACTGTTGGCCGGTTTCAATGGTGCACATGGTTGGGTTCATTTAAGCTGCATCAATAAATCAGTAGCTAGTTGAACATCTGCACTTAAGCATCCGGTCGCGAGGTACTGCTGGGGACAGCACGCGTGCTGCAGAGATTCCCAGGGCCTCTAGGGCCCTATGAGCACGGGGGAATTCCCAGAGAGGGAAAAAGACTCACAAGCCTAGAGCGCAACAAAGAAGCTATTTGGGTATTTAGGGCCTCTTTGTTGTAGCTATGTTTTCTATGACTCCGGATTGGGCCTCAACAGTAGCCTGCAGTCTGTAGGCCTAAATTATATGAGCCGCATTCTAAGAACCTGAACAGAGGTTATGTACAGGGTGCTTCAAACCCCTATGCGGAAAGAGCGTTTTTAACCCCTACCCCTATCCATAAAGAGAGTTGTAAAGTGTCTCACCTCTCTCCCTGAGTGCCGTTCAATTGCCTTCTTTACTTTGCCATAGGTCCCTCTTCCTAAAGTCTCGAGCAATTCGTAGCGATGTTTCAGGTTATGCTTGTGGTGGTGTTTCTTGAAGCCTGAATTTCTCCTGCTGCCATCGCCAGCTGCCGGTGTCTCTGCCATTGAATGACCGACAGGTAGCGGTGGAGGGGACAGGTCACCGCCAGATGGTTTACCCGATGAGGTGAGGGTTTGTTTGGACTCAGGACGGGTCAGCCCTCGGTGGGCCGAGAGAAAAGCTGTATCCATCTTCTCTAGGGAAGTATTAAAACTAACTTCCCGAAGATAAAGATCTTAAACTAAGCTATATTTTACAAATATTGATATTATAGTAATACTTTATTATAGGCCTAATAATAGTCGTAATAAATACAATAAATTACAAGGAACAATGCGTAAATATTATATTAATAAACATATACATTATTCCGATTGTCTAATGATCACTGCCTTTGTTCATTTTTTTCTGATCAAAGAATTCTCTCCACATCTATTCATCCATTTGTCGCCTTATAAGAGTGAGTCATTATTATATGTTTAAATAAAAAAGCTAAATATTACAAAGGAGACATCATCTATCTTGACGCGTCTGATACATAATGTAATGTAAATTATGTATGTCTAACTATAAAGGTATATTCTAGGGCAACCGTCCTCTGAATATGTATTCAGAATTCGACAGACCAATGCATGTCAGAAGCTGAATCCACTTTCGATTGATGTCTCCTCGGGTATGGACAATGGTGCTCAAAATTGAGCAATCCAAAAAGAAAACATATTTAGGTTAATTAAAACATCGGGCTATTCCATTCTCGTTATCCGTATAGTAACTGGCATTATCTATCTCGCAGTCTTTCGTTTATTCTGGGTCGTTCACATAATCTACCGTGAAAGTGCTGCCAACATTGTTAACTCTAAACTAACAGGCGAAACCTTCAGCGTCATTGCCTCCCGAGAAAGCAGCGACGAAACCGGCGTTCTGGATGAAGATCACCCTCATTTTGTCCTCAGGTGCAACGTCATTCAGCTGCTGAACTCTGTGTATGGTGCGAGTGCTCCATGCCCAAGTCGACTTTAGAGATGCGCTATGATCAGATATGTCAAGCTCAGACGTTTTGAATATTGCCATGGTCGTTTTGCTCTCCTTAATCGTGTGCCCTTCGTCTCTCTTTCTCTTTATTCTCTAACGTGAGGGGCTGTGAATAAGGAATGTGAGATGATCGAGTCCGGAGGCGGAGTTACAGTCCTCCTCCCCTCTGTCCCTCTCTTTGTGCTCCCTACCTCTCCCCTCCGTTAGCGACTGCTGCTGACTGACTGACTGCTTTTCACCCTGAGGCTGTGGAAGTATAGCCCTCTCTCTGGCAAGCTACAGTCATTTTACTATAGCCTAAACATTAGAGTTCAGTTTTTAAGGGCAACTCAGACAGAGTCAAAGTTTAATATATTCGTTTAATTATTAATATTGCTGAAACCTTAATGAAGCCTTATGAAATGAATCCTGCAAGTGCAAACTCTGACTGGTAGATTTTTTTCATCAATAATATAACAACTGTGCCATGTACTGTGGGTCAGTCAGTCCAGAGTCAGCAGCTATAACAACAAATCCGTATGGAAAAACAAGAACAGGTAGTCCAATGCAATGTTATCACTAAATAAATGTTGCATAAGTGCATTCATCCTCTCTGATGACATTGATGGAAGACATGCAGTGAGACACATTGAGAATCTGGCTCTGCAGAATTCAGAATTCAGAATCTGGCTCAGTGTTCCTGTCTGTCCCTGGGAACAACTTAGTATTATGTCATCATGCACAATGAATTAGATTTTTGTTACATCTGGTTCTTAGAATGGAATGCAACAGAATCTCAGAAGAGATTATCTAATTAATAGACCATTTTGCTGAAGGCTATGTTGGATAATACTACTGAGCACTGCATGCAAGAATATATATTGTTATTACATGGCCACTTAGTGGAGATACATTGTATTAAATCAAATCAATTAAGTAGCCGAGGTCAAACGGAGGAGTGGTTTTTGCCTATTTAAATACAACTAACACATATTATATTTCTACATTTTTTTTATTCACTATTACATTTCAAATGTATTAACTATTTCAAATTTTCCTACTACCTTTATTATAGAAAACATGTTACTGTAATGTCTCTTTGCCAATAATAGGCTACTTCTACTACTACTACTATAATAGGTCCCTCATCCTCCAGCCAACTGCAGCATCAGATGGACCAGTGTCAATCTGCCTCAGGAGCCTCACCACCAGTCCACTGGGAGTGTATTCAACAGTCACAATGTTGCAGCTAGAAATTAAATCTACCTTCAATTCTACTTGACAGGTGATCATAGTTCTACACAATACATATATAGCCGACTGTTATATCCAAGTGTTGCACACCCCTGAACAGACCTACTATGCCCAGAGCTCCTCAACTCACTTCTGGTCCTAATCTAGACCAAGACTCCCAGAGGTTACCAGGAAATGACCTGATGGAGCCTGCAGCCTCCTCACTGAATCATCTCATTGGGTTTACTGTAATGGCTCTTGTTATAGCTGTGTTGTGTATGGTGTAATTTATACAGAGAGAGGGGAAGTTTATGTCAAACAGCATCTGATTAGAGTGACCCGTTTTACTTTGATCTCTACAATAGATTTATACATTTAAAACATTTGTGGTATTTTTCTCTCTCTAAACATGGTCATCGGAGTATCCATTTATAGCAACACGGACTCAGGCAGAGATGTGTATCTGATATGATGCAAAGATGGCCTTATTTGCACTCTCAGACAATATGTTCTTCGACAAATATAATGTAAATACTGCCCTCTACTGTGGAGAGGTATGGAGACGTCCCATAATCTCATCTCAACATTTCCCAAAGTCAACCAAGAGGTCCAGTCTTTACATAACTAATGGTCATATTTTTCTCCTGACGCAATTTCATTCAAAACAATATCAGCAGTTCCAAATAAATATACATTCCTCTCCACTAGGGTTTTTGATTTACAAATGTATGATTTTAGAGTTCCCAGACTGTCAGAACTCAATGAATTAACCATCAGACAGACGAGCATGGCTGCCAAACGACCATAAAAATATATTCTGGGCAGCACCTGTGGAAATAAATGTAATGGCTTCTACATAAAAAAATAGAGATGTTAATATTATTGTATTTGTCGCAGCCGCCTCTTGGAACATATGTACCATTATATCATATTTTACAAAGAATATTCTAAAACAGATGTCACTATAGATCATTTTCATAACACTGGAACATGATAAAGAAGTCTTAAGTTTCCATGCCAGTGTGTTCAATAATAGTAAGCTATGACACTTAACACAAGGACACTTGTCCTGTTCCAAATGTCCATTTCCTTTTTCTCTGCAATGTACTCAACCAAAAAGTTATAAAACTTTAACTTCATGGTTACAAAACACCAAATAAAATGAATAAGTAATCATTTCTAAACTGCAATTTCACATTGTGCTCTTGGTGAATCTGAAAAACATATCTCTGAACTCTGAAGCATCGATCTCCTTGAAGTGCATGGTTACATGGTTACATCCATGGTTACATCCTATAGGTCTATAGTGCGCTACTTTTGAACCGAGCCCTATGGGCCCGGCTCAAAAGTAGCACACTATATAGGGAATAGGTGTCACGCCCTGATCTGTTTCACCTGTCCTTGTGCTTGTCTCCCTCCTCCTCCAGGTGTCACCCATCTTCCCCACTTATCCTCTGGGTATTTATACCTGTGTTTTATGTCTGTCTGTGCCAGTTTGTCTTTGTCCTGTCAGCGCATGTCTTTTACCAGCCTCTCTTTTTCTCGTCCTCCTGGTTTTTGAACCTTGCCTGCCTGACCACACTGCCTGTCGTCCTGTACCTCTGCTCCACCTCTGGATTACTGAACTCTGCCTGAGCCTGCCCTCTGTCCTGTACCTTTGCTCTTACTCTGGATTACTGAACTCTGCCTGAGCCTGCCCTCTGTCCTGTACCTCTGCTCCACCTCTGTATTACTGAACTCTGCCTGAGCCTGCCCTCTGTCCTGTACCTTTGCTCTTACTCTGGATTACTGAACTCTGCCTGAGCCTGCCCTCTGTCCTGTACCTTTGCTCTTACTCTGAATTACTGAACTCTGCCTGAGCCTGCCCTCTGTCCTGTACCTTTGCTCTTACTCTGGATTACTGAACTCTGCCTGAGCCTGCCCTTTGTCCTGTACCTTTGCTCTTACTCTGGATTACTGAACTCTGCCTGAGCCTGCCCTCTGTCCTGTACCTTTGCTCTTACTCTGGATTACTGAACTCTGCCTGAGCCTGCCCTCTGTCCTGTACCTTTGCTCTTACTCTGGATTACTGAACTCTGCCTGAGCCTGCCCTCTGTCCTGTACCTTTGCTCTTACTCTGGATTACTGAACTCTGCCTGAGCCTGCCCTCTGTCCTGTACCTTTGCTCTTACTCTGTATTACTGAACTCTGCCTGAGCCTGCCCTCTGTCCTGTACCTTTGCTCTTACTCTGGATTACTGAACTCTGCCTGAGCCTGCCCTCTGTCCTGTACCTTTGCTCTTACTCTGGATTACTGAACTCTGCCTGAGCCTGCCCTCTGTCCTGTACCTTTGCTCTTACTCTGGATTACTGAACTCTGCCTGAGCCTGCCCTCTGTCCTGTACCTTTGCTCTTACTCTGGATTACTGAACTCTGCCTGAGCCTGCCCTCTGTCCTGTACCTTTGCTCTTACTCTGGATTATTGACCACTGCCCACTTTGATCTGTCGTTTTCCTGCCCCTGTTTCAATAAACATTGTTACTTCACACAGTATGCACCTGGGTCTTACCTTGATACCCGATAATAGGGTGCCATTTCAGACACAGCCCATGTGTTCCTGGCAGGTGTTTACTATAGAACCCCTGGGCCACTGGCAGAGGTCACTCAGAATAACAATTTCAAGATCAACACAACTACTTCGGCACACAGTAGGCATCCAAAATATAATATTTCTCATAATATGACTCTTCTTTCCTTTTTTTTTCTCTTTAAGAAGCTAGACCACCATTAAGAGGGAACAAAAATGCTGTATTAAGAATGCCCAAAATAGGGACAGATCCACACTTCAAGAACTCGGAAAACTTTGCGTTACATTGGATATCCGGGATATTGTTATTTGTAATGAGAAATCTGCGGCATACAATCTTGACTCCTACTGACTCACCAAAGCACCTCATAAATTGGAGATAGTGAATGTCCCGCTTGTCTGACATGGAAAGCTGAGAGAGAAAGAGTGTGAGCGAGAGAGATGAGATTCAGAGGCGTATTCAAATATATGTACAGGGGTGCAACTTTCACTGGGGACGGTGTGGGTCATATTCCCCCACATTCTGAAATTGCTTTTTCTTTAACAGAATGAAACAAAACAAGTGTTTTTTTTTCCGCAGTGCTGAGCTAGTATTGTAACTGACATGTAAAGTTAGCTAATGTTTCATCCTCTCGACTGAGGTGAATTAATTAGGTATGCTAGGTAATATCTACCACAGCCAGGTCAGCTCTAGCCTCTAGTTATTGGTCAGATAACGATATGAGGAGGCTAATATTACTACCCAACAGCTTTTGTTTGTATGGAAATGTTTTGTAGCCTTTGTTTTGTTCCGTTTCAGAAGTAAATTAACTTAGCTAGCTATCCCCAGTTGATGTACCGTGAGAGAGAGCTGGCCAAAAGTTGGCTAACGTTAGCTATAATGTTTTGCCTCAATCACAATAGACCGGAATCAAATGATATAACCATCAGCCAAACTATTGAATATTCTGTTTTTTCATTGCAGTGTGAGTTTTATGAATCAGTATGGCAATGTGACGTTAATGATCTGTCGGTTTCCCGAGCTAATTCCCTACCTTTCACACTGACATAGTAATAAACAGCTCTAACGTTACAGGATTCAAGGTCATGGTATACAGTAGAGGTCTGCATGGGACCGATTTCTTCATCCAGCTCCCGCTTGCATCCGCTGGCTTTCTGTCCGACTCCCACCCGCTACTACAAGAACTGGTCCCAAACCTAACCACATTCCCGCAATGTCATTTTAGGCATATGTGATGCAGCTCACTTGCCAGCCATGGTCCCTGCAATGTTGTGCCCTATAGTCAATATCAAATGTGGAAAAATAATTTACGAAATAGGTTAAATTACAAGAGATTCTCACATGGCCCCTATATTGTATTACTGGGCTATAGCAGCCAATATGATAGATATAAAAATATAAATGCAACATGCAACAATTTCAAAGATTTTACTGAGTTACAGTTCATTTGAGGAAATCAGTCAATTTAAATATATTCATTAGGCTCTAATCTATGGATTTCACATGACTGGTAATACATACAGTTGAAGTCAGAAGTTTACATACACTTATGTTGGAGTCATTTAAACTCATTTTTCACATCACAACTCCAGTGGGTCAGAAGTTTACTGTTGACTAAGTTGACTGTGCCTTTAAACAGCTTGAAAAATTCCAGAAAATGATGTCATGGCTTTAGAAGCTTCTGAAAGGCTAATTGACATAATTTGAGTCAATTGGAGATGTATCTGTGGATGTATTTCAAGGCCTACCTTCAAACTTAGTGCCTCTTTGCTTGACATCATGGGAAAATCAAAAGAAATCAGCCAAGTCTCTATACTGACGCTTTTCTTGTTTGATTGCCTTGCAGAGGTAATAGATACAGTGCCTTGCGAAAGTATTCGGCCCCCTTGAACTTTGCGACCTTTTGCCACATTTCAGGCTTCAAACATAAAGATATAAAACTGTAATTTTTTGTGAAGAATCAACAACAAGTGGGACACAATCATGAAGTGGAACGACATTTATTGGATATTTCAAACTGAAAAAAAAGTGAAAAATTTGGCGTGCAAAATGATTCAGCCCCTTTACTTTCAGTGTAGCAAACTCTCTCCAGAAGTTCAGTGAGGATCTCTGAATGATCCAATGTTGACCTAAATGACTAAACTTTCAGCTCATACAAGGAGAAGACTGATCAGCGATGCAGCCAAGAGGCCCATGATCACTCTGGATGAACTGCAGAGAACTACAGCTGAGGTGGGAGACTGTCCATAGGACAACAATCAGTCGTATATTGCACAAATCTGGCCTTTATGGAAGAGTGGCAAGAAGAAAGCCATTTCTTAAAGATATCCATAAAAAGTGTCATTTAACGTTTGCCACAAGCCACCTGGGAGACACACCAAACATGTTGAAGAAGGTGCTCTGGTCAGATGAAACCAAAATTGAACTTTTTGGCAACAATGCAAAACATTATGTTTGGCGTAAAAGCAACACAGCTCATCACCCTGAACACACCATCCCCACTGTCAAACATGGTGGTGGCAGCATCATGGTTTGGGCCTGCTTTTCTTCAGCAGGGACAGGGAAGATGGTTAAAAGTGATGGGAAGATGGATGGAGCCAAATACAGGACCATTCTGGAAGAAAACCTGATGGAGTCTGCAAAAGACCTGAGACTGGGACGGAGGTTTGTCTTCCAACAAGACAATGATCCAAAACATAAAGCAAAATCTACAATGGAATGGTTCAAAAATAAACATATCCAGGTGTTAGAATGGCCAAGTCAAAGTCCAGACCTGAATCCAATCGAGAATCTGTGGAAAGAACTGAAAACTGCTGTTCACAAATGCTCTCCATCCAACCTCACTGAGCTCGAGCTGTTTTGCAAGGAGGAATGGGAAAAAAATTCAGTCTCTCGATGTGCAAAACTGATAGAGACATACCCCAAGCGACTTACAGCTGTAATCGCAGCAAAAGGTGACGCTACAAAGTATTAACTTAAGAGGGCTGAATAATTTTGCAAGCCCAATTTTTCAGTTTTTGATTTGTTAAAAAAGTTTGAAATATCCAATAAATGTCATTCCACTTCATGATTGTGTCCCACTTGTTGTTGATTCTTCACAAAAAAATACAGTTTTATATCTTTATGTTTGAAGCCTGAAATGTGGCAAAAGGTCGCAAAGTTCAAGGGGGCCGAATACTTTCGCAAGGCACTGTACACTGTTTGTATTCGGTCATGTTACTGGTCGCCTTGCCCTGATTAAAAGCAGTGGTTCGCGCTTTCAGTTTTGCACGAATGCTGCCATCAATCCACGGTTTCTGGTTGGGGAATGTTTTAATAGTTGCTGTGGGTACAACATCACCATGCACTTGCTAACAAACTCGCTCACCGAATCAGCGTATTCATCAATGTTGTTGTCCAAATCTATGCAGAACATATCCCAGTCCCATCCCATCCCAGTGTGTGTGTGTGAAGAAATACAATTACAGTAAAAAGATTTTTAAAAATAACAGTAGCA
Source organism: Oncorhynchus mykiss (assembly GCF_057628025.1). Taxonomy (NCBI): domain Eukaryota; kingdom Metazoa; phylum Chordata; class Actinopteri; order Salmoniformes; family Salmonidae; genus Oncorhynchus; species Oncorhynchus mykiss. Next base: position 18,003,988 of record NC_143025.1, read on the forward strand.
AGGCTATATACAGACACAGGTTAGTCGGGCTTATTGAGGTAATATGTACATGTAGGTATGGTTAAAGTGACTATGCATATATGATGAACAGAGAGTAGCAGTAGCGTAAAAAGAGGGGTTGGCAGGTGGTGAGTGGCGGGACACAATGCAGATAGCCCGGTTAGCCAATGTGCGGGAGCACTGGTTGGTCGGGCCAATTGAGGTAGTATGTACATGAATGTATAGTTAAAGTGACTATGCATATGTGATGAACAGAGAGTAGCAGCAACGTAAAAGAGGGGTTGGGGGGGCACACAATGCAAATAGTCCGGGTAACCATTTGGTTACCTGTTCAGGAGTCTTATGGCTTGGGGGTAAAAACTGTTGAGAAGCCTTTTTGTCCAAGACTTGGCACTCCGGTACCGCTTGCCATGTGGTAGTAGAGAGAACAGTCTATGACTGGGGTGGCTGGGGTCTTTGACAATTTTTAGGACCTTCCTCTGACACTGCCTGGTGTAGAGGTCCTGGATGGCAGGCAGCTTTGCCCCAGTGATGTACTGGGCTGTACGCACCACCCTCTAAAGTGCCTTGCGGCCAGAGGCAGTGCAATTGCTGTACCACGCAGTGATGCAACCGATCAGGATGCTCTCGGTGTTGCAGCTGTAGAACCTTTTGTTGATCTCAGGACCCATGACAAATCTTTTTAGTTTCCTGAGGGGGAATAGGTTTTGTCGTGCCCTCTTCACGACTGTCTTGGTGTGTTTGGTCCATTCTACTTTGTTGATGATGTGAACACCAAGGAACATGAAGCTCTCAACCTGCTCCGCTACAGCCCCGTCAATGAGAATGGGGGTGGTTGGTATTCATTTTCCTGTAGTCCACAATCCTCTCCTTAGTCTTGGTACGTTGAGGGATAGGTTGTTATTCTGTCACCACCCGGCCAGGTCTCTGACCTCCTCCCTATAGGCTGTCTCGCCGTTGTCAGTGAGCAGGCCTACCACTGTTGTGTCGTCTACAAACTTAATGATGGTGTTGGAGTCGTGCCTGGCCATGCGGTCGTGGGTGAACAGGGAGTACAGGAGGGGACTGAGCATGCACCCCTGGGGAGCTCCAGTGTTGAGGATCAGCGTGGCAGATGTGTTGCTACCTACCCTCCCCACCTGGGGGCGGTCCGTCAGGAAGTCCAGGATCCAGTTGCAGAGGGACATGTTTAGTCCCAGGTTCCTTAGCATAGTGATGAGCTTTGAGAGTACTATGGTGTTGAACGCTGAGCTGTAGTCAATGAATAGCATTCTCACATAGGTGTTCCTTTTGACCAGGTGGGAAAGGGCAGTGTGGAGTGCAATAGAGATTGCATAATCTGTGGATCTGTTTGGGCGGTATGCAAATTGGAGTGAGTCTAGGGTTTCTGGGATAATGGTGTTGTGAGCCATTACCAGCCTTTCAAAGCACTTCATGGCTACGGACGTGAGTGCTATGGGTCCGTAATCATTTAGGAAGGTTGCCTTTGTGTTCTTGGTCACAGGGACTATGGCGGTCTGCTTGAAACATGTTGGTATTACAGACTCAATCAGGGACATGTTGAAAATGTCAGTGAAGACATCTGCCAGTTGGTCAGCACATTACCGGAGCACACGTCCTGGTAATCCGTCTGTCCCCGCAGCCTTGTGTATGTTGACCTGTTTAAAGGTCTTACTCATGTCGGCTACGGAGAGCGTGATAACACAGTTGTCCGGAACAGCTGATGCTCTCGTGCATGCCTCAGTGTTGCTTGCCTTTGTAGTCTGCAATAGTTTACAAGCCCTGCCGCATCTGACGAGCGTCGGAGACGGTGTAGTATGATTTCAATCTTAGCCCTGTATTGACGCTTTGCCTGTTTGATGGTTTGTCGCAGGGCATCGATGTGTCTGCTTGGGGGTGGATATATACTGCTGTGATTATAATAGAAGAGAATTCTCTTGGTAGACATCAGTCAGAAAGTTTAAGCTTGGTCACAAATGGGACTTCCAAAAAAGTTGTGGCATAATGCCTTAAGGACAACCAAGGTATTGGAGTGTGCGAGCAAGGAGGCCTACAAACCTGACTTGGTTACACCAGCTCTGTCAGGAGGAATGGGCCAAAATTCCCTCAACTTATTGTGGGAAGCTACCCAAAACGTTTGACCCAAGTTAACAATTTAATGGCAATGCTACTAAATACTAATTGAGTGTATGTAAACTTCTGACCCACTGGGTATGTGATGAAAGAAATAAAAGCTGAACTAAATAATTCTCTCTACTATTATTCTAACATTTCACGTTCTTAAAATGAAGTTGTGATCCTAACTGACCTAAAACAGGATTTTTTTTCTGCCTTACTCAGAACACTGATTTTTACTTTGTCAGCTCGGAGATTCGCTCCAGCAACCTTTAAGTTACTGGCCCAACGTTCCTCCCCACCAGTGTACCTGCCACCCCTAGTAAAACTAAATGTTCCTGTATTTTATATATATTTTCACACTATGAGGTTGGAAAAATACTGTGAAATTGTGAAAATGGTGATTATGCCACTTTAGCGTTAGAGCTTTTTGAAAATACCAGAAATGTCTGCCTGTTTTGGTGGGATGGCATTTTGGCCTTCCATGGTGACATCACCATGCTGTAAATTTCTTAATAGGTCGTTATCAGTAAAATGCCACAATAAGGTCCAGAGCGTTCCGATTAGCAGTGACATCTGCGTTCCGTTTTCAAGGGATTGTTAATATAAATATATGTTAACTATTTTGTTGTAGCATCACCTCTAGATGAGCATTGTCAAACTACACATTTCAGATTATTCCATGCAAAACAATTGCGCACGTTTAGCTCTGTCAGATTATTCCATTCAAAACAATAGCACACAGTTAGCTCTAGCATCAGAGTTATACAGCAAGTAACTGCATGCTTTTCATCCTCTGTCCTAGCCGCAGGAAGATGTTTGGAGGTGGTGATATTTTTTTTGCCTGTGGTATATCGGTCTGCTAATACACTACTAGTAAATGCTTTTGTGCTTTTGTGAAGAAAAAATTATATATTTTTGAATTTACCTTTATTTAACTAGGCAAGTCAGTTAAGAACAAATTCTTATTTTCAATGACAGCCTAGGAACTGCCTGTTCAGGAGCAGAACACCAGGTTTGTACCTTGTCAGCTTGGGGATTTGAACTTGCAACCTTCCAGTTACTAGTCCAATGCTCTAACCACTAGGCTACCCTGCCACCCCAGGATATGTGACCAGTATGTAATTTCAGAAGGTGAAGGTAGCCTCATGATATCGCTCAATATTGTCCACCATTAATTGGATATTTGAGTGATATAAAATTGAACTGTACCTGACAAATATGAGTGGTTAATGTCCTGTCCTTTGTGGGCTCTGCCTGTCAAGCAGCAGAAGGGAGCATTTGCCAATATATTGTTAGCTGACAATGTTTACTTTGCAAGATACCGGTAGAAGCTTTGTACAGTTGGCTGAACATAGTGGTTGGTAGGTAGACCTAATGTACTTTTTTCCCCAACCTAAGTAGGCCTATCTAGCAAAGTTAGCTAACATTATCCCATTTTCAACATTGTTTTTAAGTGTTTAATCACAATTGCTGCTGACAGACATGACAGGCTACAATGATTGATGGACCAAGTCAAATTGGCGAGATAGGTAATAACAGATTACATCAATATGGCTAGTTAACAAGCTAACTTTCATTGGATAAACTATGCTGAACAAAAAAATAAGCGCAACAAGTGTTGGTCCCATTTTTCATGAGCTGAAATAAAAGATCACAGAAATTGTCTATACGGTCAAAAAGCTTATTTCTCTAAAATGTTGTGCACAGGTAACAGTACTCTTCTTTTGTTATGTACAATCAATCATCAACACGAGCTCCAACTTGTAGCACCAGTCATGGAGCTTTATTCTGATAGAAACAGCACAAAAATGCACGTCATGCAATGCACAGCTCACCATCCAACTCTGCACGTGATGCACTGTACAAAATATACGAACCCCCCACCAGACACAGTAAGTTGCTAGCTAGTATTAGCTGGAATTCTCTACAACAAAATGCATAACAAATATGCACCAAAAAACGCTGCATCTTATGTGTGATGTTCAAATAACATTTACAAACAAATTGATATAAATTGTACATTTAAATCATCACTTGGGAGTATAAAAATCACTTTTGACGTGCAGTGCTTTGCAACCAACAACTTACCGCTGGCTTGGTGCTTGTTCACTGGGATGATTCTAATGAAACATCCTCCCTCGTAAGCAAGCTATGCAAACCAGCCAATAAGATGCCATGTTGAGTAGGTGAAGGCAAGACAAAACTAAAACCAAAAACCCATTGGCTTAACAATAAAGTGGCAAGGGGAATCACCAATATAACCCTGTTACACACAAATATGTTTACGTCCTTGTTAGTGAGTATTTCTCCTTTGCCAAGATAATCCATCCACTTGACAGGTGTGGCATATCACATAACATATCATTACAGTGGTGCACCTTGTACTGGGAACAATCAAAGGACAATCTAAAATGTGCAGTTTTGTCACACAACACAATGCCACAGATGTCAAGTTTTGAGGGAGCGTGCAATTGACTTTCTGACTGCAGGAATGTCCAACAGAGCTGTTGCCAGAGAATTGAATGTTCATTTCTCTACCATAAGTCACCTCCATTGTTTTAGAGAATTTGTCAGTACAACCGCAGACCACGTGTAACCACGCCAGCCCAGGACCTCCACTTTCGGCTTCTTCACCTGCGGTGATGGGGAGGGGGAGTGCTGAGAAGTATTTATCTCTATAATAAAGCCCTTTTTTGGGGAAAAACTCTGATTGACCTGGCTCCCCATTGGGTGGACCTGGTTCTCAAGTGGGTGGGCCTATGCCCTCTCAGGCCCCCCATGACTGTGCCCCTGCCCAGTCATGTGAAATCCGTAGATTAGGTCCTAATTTATTTATTTAAATTGACTGATTTCCTTCTATGAACTGTAACTCAGTAAAACCTTTGAAATTGTTGCATTTTGCGTTTATATTTTTGTTCAGTAAAGATGGCAAAATCCAAATATTGTTTGATTTGCTTTCTATCTATCATGGTATTGAAATAATTTTGTCTGACAACTTTACCAGGAGGAGGCGTTGCCAATGTCAAGCTCTTTCCAAAAGCCTAGCTAGATGCCAAATGGATAGGCTACCCACACATATCTGAAATTACATAATCAATTCATGTTTACTGATTATGAAAATAATGCAATTACTTGCTGTGTAACTCTGATGATAGAGCTAACTGTGAAATGTGCATTTCTGACTATGCTCTTCAAGAGGGGATGATATTAAAACCAAATAGTTATAGAATTTATTTAACAATCCATTGAAAATGGCATAAAGTTGTCAATGGTTTTAGTGGAGCTGGGGTTTCTCCTTGCCCCCCAGCATTCAAATCGAACGGTCTATACCGTATTGTGATGTTTCATTGATAAGGACATAGAGATCCTTTTATTACTAGAAGGGATTTGTCATAAACCCTCAAAGTTCTATAATGGGGTTAAAATGGCAGCCATCTTGGTCAGGGCGAAATCCAAAACCAGTCTAATTGGAATTAATGGCAGTAGAGGCAAATGTTGGGGCATAGAGTTTGCGGATACAGCATGATGTGGACAATCAACATGTCAGTCGAGTGTTCATGTAGAGCAGGGGTGTCTAACTCATTCCATGGAGGGTCTAATGTAAGCAGGTTTTTGTTTTTTCCTTTCAATTAAGCCCTAGACAACCAGGTGTGGGGAGTTTGTTACTAACTGATTACTTTAATTCATCAATCAAGTACAAGGGAGGAGTGAAAACACGCAGACACTCGACCCTTCGTGAAATGAGTTTGACACGTGATGTAGAGTATCATCCTGAAAGCAGGTCACAGGCATGGGGAGGCAGGTCACAAAGAGGGGGAGGCTGGTCGCAAGAAAGAGGAAGCATGAACAGGGTGGAGGCAGGTCACAAGAAGGCGGAGTGAGGATGAGATTTTCCCCTCTCAAACAGCCATTTTCCTTTATATGATAAGTAATTGCTTGTTTGTTTCTATATAATCCAGGTACCTGCTTAGTTATTCTTTTACCAACTCTAACAATAATTTAAATATATCTAATAATTTCATCCCGTTCAGTCTATACTTTATTGTGAAATTGTTTCATGTGTGTTTAGTTTTGTTTTGTCATCCAGAGTCACATTTATTTTACAAGCTATATCACACAATGTTTGACATACAGTAGGTTTTAAAAGGACCAAAGAATCTGGTCTGCTTTGTGTTTTAATTTGACCATGGAAAATATATTGTGATACGTTTATTGTCCCGGCTCTAGCGTTTGAACACATGCGTTCTAATGGTGTCCCACCAATTTGGCCTGCTGATTAAATGCTGGTGGATAAGGGCACATGTTTGAGAGAATGTCTGAGAATGTTTGAGAGAATGCAAGGATGAAGTAAGAAGTGTTTGCACATTTTTAGACTCCTATTTGTTTGACTTTTTATCATTGTTTTAGCCATTTTAATCTGCCTGTTTTATGTCCAAGTATCTATTCATATTTATTGACAAAAAACTCAAGATGTTGAGGAAATAATGTTCCAGTCATATTTTAAACCTTTTGAATATGACAAGCACAGGTGCCACTTTGGTTTTAGAATTGGGGGGAGGGACATAACCTGGCGGATCCTACCCCAGATTTTTTTGGGCCATCTAAAGCTAATTTCCTGAATTTTTACACAATTCAATATGCCATCTCTATTTAGAACAAAAAGTAAGCAAAAATGCCCACAGTCATCAAGCTAGGTAAGAGATCAAAAGCGCAAAATTGGTGGGACCATGCCTGGCAAGTGAGCTGCGTCACGTGCCAGTTCAGAGTTACCAGCCTCAGAAATGGCAGCCCAAATAAATGCAGAATTCAAGACACATCTCAACATCAACTGTTCAGAGGAGACTGTGTGAATCAGGCCTTCATGGTCGAATTACTGCAAAGAAACCACTATTAAAGGACACCAATAATAAGAAGAGACGTGCTTGGGCCAAGAAACACGAGCAATGGACATTAGACCAGTGGAAATCCGTCCTTTGGTCTGATGAGTCCAAATTTGAACCAAACATTTGAGATTTTTTTGTGAGATGCAGAGTAGGTGAACAGATGTGTGGTTCCCAGCATGAAGCATGGAGGAGGTGTGAAGTGTGGGGGTGCTTTGATGGTGACACTGTCTGATATATTTAGAATTCAAGGCACACTCAACCAGCATGGCTACCACAGCATTCTGCAGCGATACGCCATCCCATCTGCTTTAAGCTTAGTGGGACTATCATTTGTTTTTCAACAGGACAATGACCCAACACACCTACAGGCTGTGTAAGGGCTATTTGACCAAGAAGGAGAGTGATGGAGTGCTGCATCAGATGATCTGGCCTCCCCAATCACCCAAACTCAACCCAATTGAGATGGTTTGAGATGAGTTGGAGCGCAGAGTGAAGGAAAAGCAGCCCACAAGTGCTCAGCATATGTGGGAACTCCTTAAAGACTGTTGGAAAAGGATTCTAGGTGAAGCTGGTTGAGAGAATGCCAAGAGTGTGCAAAGCTGTCATCAAGGCAAAGGGTGGCTACTTTGAAGAATCTCAAATATAAAATACATTTTGATTTGTTTAACACTTTTTTGGTTACTAAATTATTCCGTATGTGTTACTTCATAGTTTGATATCTTCACTATTATTTTACAATTTTACAATTATTTTGGGTTTGGGACCAGTTCTTGCGGTAGAAGGTGGGAGTCAGACAGAAAGACAGAAAGCCAGCGGGTGCAGACAGGAGCGGATGAAGAAATCGGTCCTGTGCAGACTTCTGCTGTGACACCAAGCCGTGTCACCATGAAAAGCAGGGAATAAACTAGGAGAACTGACAGATCAATAACATTACATTGCCATACTGACTAATAAAAATTCACATTGCACTGCATAAACATCAGAATATCAATATTCAAATAATTTGGCTGATGGTTTCATCGTTTGATTCAGGTCCAGTGTGATCGAGGCAAAAATAATAGCCAACGTTTGGCCAGCTCTCTCTCTCTCTCGCTCTCTGCTATAATGGCACATCAACTGGGGAAAGCTAGCCAAGTTCATTTACTTTTGTTGAAATGGGACAAAACAAAGGCTACAAAACATTTCCATACAAACAGCTGCTGGTAGATAGTAATAATAGCCACGTCATATTGCTATCTGACAGATACAGTGCCTTGCAAAAGTATTCATCCCCCTTGGCGTTTTTTATTTGGATTTCATGTAATGAACATATACAAAATAGTCCAAATTGGTGAGGTGAAATAAAAAATACTTGTTTCAAAAAATTATAAAAAAAAAATCAAATGGAATAATGGTGCATGCATATGTAATCACTCCCTTTACTATGAAGCCCCTAAACAATATCTGGTGCAACCAATTACCTTCAGAAGTCACATAATTAGTTAAATTCCAAATGTGTGCAATTTACTGTAAGTGTCACATGATCTGTCACATGATCTCAGCATATATACATACACCTGTCTAAAAGACCCCAGAGTCTGCAACACCACCAAGCAAGGGGCACCACCAAGCAAGCGGTCCATGAAGACCAAGGAGTTCTCCAAACAGGTTAGGGACGAGGTTATGGAGAAGTACAGGTCTGGCTTGGGATAAAAAATATTATATCAGAAACTTTGAACATCCCACAGAGCACCATTAAATCCATTATTAAAAATGGAAAAAATAAGGCACCACAACAAACCAGCCAAGAGAGGGCTGCCCACCAAATCTCAAGGACCAGGCAAGGAAGGCATTAATCAGAGAGGCAACAAAGAGACCAAAGATAACCCTGAAGGAGCTGCAATGTTCCACAGCGGAGATGGGAGTATCTGTCCACAGGACCACTTTAAACTGTACACTCCATAGAGCTGGGCTTTACGGAAGAGTGGCCAGAAAAAAGCCACACGTTTAGTGTTCGCCAAAAGGCATGTGGGACTCCCCAAACATATGGAAGAAGGTACTCTGGTCAGATGAGACTAAAATGTAGCTTTTTGGCCATCAAGGAAAACGCTATGTATGGTGCAAACCCAACACCTCTCATCACCTCGAGAACACCACCACCATGGCGGTGGCAGCATCATGCTGTGGGGATGTTTTTCATCCGCAGGGACTGGGAAACTGGTCAGAATTGAAGGAATGATGGATGGCGCTAAATACAGGGAAATTCTTGAGGGAAACCTGTTTCAGTCTTGAAGAGATTTAAGAATGGGACGGAGGTTCACCTTCCAGCAGGACAATGACCCTAAGCATACTGCTAAAGCAACACTCAAGTGGTTTAAGGGGAAACATTTACATTTTTTGGAATGACCTAGTCAAAGCCTAGACCTCAATCCAATTGAGAATCTGTAGTATGACTTTTAAAGATGGATGGGTTCCGCTGGTGTACAGCAAACTTGAAGGAGCTAGAGCAGTTTTGCCTTGAAGAATGGGCAAAATCCCAGTGGCTAGATGTGCCAAGCTTATAGAGACATACCCCAAGAGACTTGCAGTTGTAATTGCTGCAAAAGGTGTCTCTACAGCTCTGCCTTGGGGCGGCGATATTCCCCAGCCTGTGCCCAGGGTCCTTTGCCGTCCAGAATCTCCCCCCATGTCCAGGAGTCTGGAGATCGCTGCTGCTGCCCTTTACCACGCTGTTTGGTCCTTTGGTGGTGGGTGATTCTGTAACGGGTTTCTTCTTCCTCTGAGGAGGAGGACTAGTAGGAAGGATCAGAGGACCAAAATGCAGTGTGGTATGTATCCATAATGTGATTTAATGGAAAATGAATACAAGATAACAAGAGAATCAAAATGAAAACCGAAACAGTCCCGAATGGTGCAAACACTGAAACGGAAAAATAATCACCCACAACTCAAGGGTGAAAACAGGCTACCTAAGCATGGTTCTCAATCAGGCACAACGATTGACAGCTGCCTCTGATTAAGAACCATACCATGCCAAACACTGAAATCCCAAATCATAGAAAAAAGAACATAGACAACCCACCCAACTCATGCCCTGACCGTGCTAAAACAAAGACATAACAAAAGAACTAAGGTCAGAACGTGACAGGATGCAGGGGCATGTTCATTATGCCGATTCTGTTGCGAAACATTTCTTAAACGGAAGCAAATGGAACATAAAAGGGAGGGACCTACATTAATTTGTCCAATAGAAACTCTTGTTTTTGTTGCAAAACAAAACTGTTTGGACTAATGATTATACTACAGGTCACAGGTGGAGCAGGACCAGGTGGGTTCAAGCCAGGCACATCAGGGAGTCATCAGGCCGGGTTGCCTAATAAATGAGACTGTGATACCAGTTTTCTGGTACATTCTAAAATAAAGCAATGCTAAAACTTTGACGTTTCCTTACAAGCCAGAATGTTAAATATTAAATAAAATTACACATCTGAACTTACTCAACTGGTTGTCTGTGCGGATGGTCTTTCTGTTGGTGGAAATGTGAGACAAAATATCCACAGGAAATTATTATTTACCCAACTTTTTAGAGTGTCGGTACTGCTGTTGATTTCTATCATCTGGCACATGCACGAAACCATGTAAACACATGCAAGACTTCGGTTAGTATGCATGCATCATGTGTATATATTCGGTCTTGTGCATGTACCTTAGGTGATGAGAAAACTAATTGTGATAGCCACACACAGATACCCACTTTTTGAAGTTGGTTTAATAATACTTTCCTGTGGATATTTTGTCAAATTTCCCTCAGAATAAGACCAACCGTCTAGACCACCAGCAGAGTCATTTTATTTAACTTCCTGCAGACTCTTCCGTTTTTTTGCGACACAATTCCCAGCAACACTAATGTGTCAATAGATCAAGACAACTGGGAAGTCGGAAATCTCGGGCTCCCGACTTCGGTGCATTCAAAGCAACTGGGAACTCCGACTGAGGAAAATCGATTTGAACGGTCATCCAACTGGGAACTCCGACTGGGGAAAATCGTTTTGAACGGTCATCCAACTGGGAACTCCGACTGGGGAAAATCGATTTGAACGGTCATCCAACTGGGAACTCCGACTGGGGAAAATCGATTTGAACGGTCATCCAACTGGGAAATCCGACTGGGGAAAATCGATTTGAACGGTCATCCAACTGGGAACTCCGACTGGGGAAAATCGATTTGAACGGTCATCCAACTGGGAACTCCGACTGGGGAAAATCGATTTGAACGGTCATCCAACTGGGAACTCCGACTGGGGAAAATCGATTTGAACGGTCATCCAACTGGGAATTCCAACTCGGGAACTCTGGCCTCTTTCTAGAGTTCCGACTTGCCAACCTGGAGATCACTGACGTCATGATTTGACCATGTATTTTTCAGAGTTCCCAGTTGATTTAAATGCGGCAAGACCCCACAGGGAAATGGTTCCAATGTTTTTTTACACCCTTCATGTTTCCCATAGGGAATTTTAGAAACACTAAAAATAAGGGGTGTGTTTCATGTAGGCTTACCCTGGCATGACGTTTTGATAGCTGTGAAAATCTCTCTAGGACAATGTGAGTTTTTACAAAATATTTTGTATTTACCTGCATTTTTTAAAATGCCAATTAGCTGCTAATGTAGCTATCATAAAGAACTACAAATACCATGGTGATCAGGACGAGCCTGTCAAATAGAGGCAAAGGTAAGAATCTCAGAATGAACTATCTAATGTTAGCTAAATATAGTAATGAATAAATTGGATCATACGTTTCCTGTAGTTCAATAAAATGCAAATGAATTACTTAAAAATCATACAATGTGATTTTCTGGATTTTTGTTTTAGATTCCGTCTCTCACAGTTGAAGTGTACCTATGATAAAAATTACAGACCTCTACATGCTTTGTCAGTAGGAAAACCTGCAAAATCGGCAGTGTATCAAATACTTGTTCTCCCCACTGTATACCCATTGATTCTTGAAGAATATAACTTAGAAATGCCTCCTGAGCTTAGGTCATCTGTTGTACCCCATCAGAACCCAAAATATAAGCTTATTTTACTCAATTTTTTGTGAAAAAATCTAAATGTGAACAAACACTGTATAGCCTCAACATGGTTCAGACTAATTTTGATGTCTATAAATTTAAGTGGTTACATTTCTCCAGCGTCATCCCTCAGCTTTTTACCAAAACAGTGGCGGGGTGGGGCTTTGTTACTGTTTGAACTTCTGCAACCCAGTCATACATGGCACATTTATCATTTATACTGTATATCATATTGTGTACATATCAGATGTATTACTTATACATTACCTCCCCTAATTATTTGTTATTTTTGATAGATTTTTTATTATTATTGATATTGTTCTGCAATGTTGAGGGAGCTAACACGCAAGCATTTCACTGCACCTTTTATACCTGCTGTAAACTGTGTACATTACATTTTTTTGTGTTTTATTTGAACTGCAGATTGACGCTTTAACGACTCGGCCACTAACCTCCACCGTTACTCTGGTCTTTTTACTCTGACAGTATGAATGCTGCCAATACTAGGTCAATCCCAGAGGGGGAAATCAATAGTCTCCTGGACGACAAGGGGGACCTGGTGGTCAGCGACAAGACACACTTCGGGACACTGCTGCTAGTAGAGAGCCGGGAGCTAGTGGTCTTGATACAGTGGGGTCAGTAACTGAGTTTCTACCTGTATTAAATGACATAAAACCACCCTGTCAATCGGTAAATACTCTGATGTGTTGATTTTAATAACATGTATGCACTATTTGTAGCATCATTGTCCTACCAAGACTTGCTGAATGTCATTTCATTATGAGTTGTATCATTATTTTTCTCTTGACAGTAACCAAGGCTTAGAGACCCATAGACTGAAGTGCTGTGAGTTTGCTGGCTGAGACTCAGAGGAGCAGTTCACCCTAGGTACTGTGACAGACCCACCGGTACAAAGAAATGGAGTCCTACAGCACCATGCTCTAACACAGATCCAATATGGAGGTATTCAGGGCCTATCCGGAAAGCGCTCCCCCATAGTGGGCCCTGTTCTCTACCCGCGGTCCAGGCTTCCTGGTCATGGTCGTCAATTCATGGTCATCAATTTCTGGTAGCATCACATGTAAATGCTGTCTTTTATCTATTATCTGACTGAATCCATTGCATATGGAGATTCCGTTTTTTGAATAATGATTCGTGTCCCTCCATCCTCCTGAGTAGCGCAGCGGTCTAAGGCACTACATCTCAGTGCAAGAGGCATCACTACAGTCCCTTGTTCAATTCCAGGCTGTATCACATCCGGCCGTGATTGGGAGTCCCATAGGGCGGTGCACAATTGGTCCAGCGTTGTCCGCGTTTAGTCATCATTGTAAATAAGAATTTGTTCTTAAACTGACTTGCCTAGTTAAATAAAGGTAACAAAAAAAGTCCTATTCTAGGAACTTGGGGTGTTGTGCAGAGCTGCTGCTGCACTTCCCTCTTTCACCATTGGGAGGTGCCTTTAGGTCACAGTTGGCAGTAAAGAGGAGAGTCTTCTCCAGCACTTCGCTTCCCTACTGCTCGGCAGCCCCACTACCCCCTCCTCAAGCTGCCCAGATGGTCACTGTGATGGCTTCACATCCACCTCACTGTCTCTGTTCTGTATTATGTAATGAAGTACAGTATGTTCAGCCTACAATCCACATTTCTCTATGGAATAATACAGATAACCTTGATTAAGCTGTCCACTAACATTCTGTATAATCAGAAATGCTTTTTTTCCTAACCTAGTTACTGTACCCGTGACGGACATGTTGAATTATTGACAGTTTGGTCCACATTGTTGAATTACACCTCTCTCCTGTGTAGCTAGATGAAGTCCCTAGCCTATGACTTCTTGTGTTGTATTTCACAGATCAAAAATGAGGAAGTGAGTCTGAGGGTGAACATGAGTTTCAGCATGGCTACATGGGAAAGCCTCTAGACGTTCACCTTCAACAGGTTCTGGGTAGGGGTGTGATTGTTTAAACGACATTGGGATTGTTAACGTTTAGAAAAAATCCCTAACCAAAAAACGTAGGATTTATTTTTCTCCAAATTTCAGTTATCACAATATGACCCCTAACAGATCCCGATCATCATCATAAAGGTAAAATAAAAATTCAACAAATACCTCATGCAAAAATGCTGTAACGTTAGTAGGATAAGATATGCATCTTTTAAATTATTTGCCACGTACAGTGGGGCAAAAAAGTATTTAGTCAGCCACCAATTGTGCAAGTTATCCCACTAAAAAGATGAGAGAGGCCTGTAATTTTCATCATAGGTACACTTCAACTATGACAGACAAAATGAGAAAAAAAATCCAGAAAATCACATTGTAGGATTTTTTATGAATTTATTTGCAAATTATGGTGATGAAATGCAAACTTTGTGAAGTTGAATTGAGCTATAGTGACAGTACAGGTGCAATGCTGTTAGGGAGACACTGTGAGACCCAACCCGTTGTTGGCAGCAGTGCGATAAGGGAGAAAATCATTGCTGATTACAGAAGTGATTGCAGTTGATATTAAGCTTTTGTCAATGGTAGACGATGTCAGCTTCAATACCCTAATGGCATATCTAGAACCAGACTACAAGATGCCATGTCGAAAAACTGTGACGACCCTGATGGAAAAATTGTACAATGGTTGCTCAGCAAGCACAAAGCACAAGCTCTCAAACACCATATGTGGCATTAACAACAGATTGTTGGATGTCTATGAACATGCTATCATACATCACTGCAACGAGCCATAATATTGATGAGAAGTGGGACTTCAACTGAGATCATGGAGGAGAGGCACACAACAGAGAACCTAAAACTGCATTAATAACATTGCTGCTGAGTGGGTGGGGGAACAGGAGTAAGGGGAGAGCCGTCTGGTATAGTTTCCCTTAGTTGCCACAAAGTCAAATAGACTATATTGTAAAAAGTCATGAAATGTTTTATTTTATTTTTGGTCGTAATTTAAGGTTAGGCATAAGGAGGTCAGTAGTGTGGTTAAGTTTAGGAATAGGTTTAAAATCAGATTTTAAGAAGCGAAATCGTAGAAATAGGCGTCTTCTATAAATTTGTGACTGTGGGAACTAGTGACAACCGGTAGGTAGTTAACCAGGACGGAGGTAGATTGAACTGTATTGCCCCCTGGCAGAACCATATCTGAATTGTGAATTCATGTCATTTTATGATTTTGTTTAAACAATAAAAAAGTGCAGTTTAAACGTTAAGAAAAAAGGTTGTTCCTGGAAGTGTTGAGCTCTGTTCCTCTAGCATAGAGAAAGTGAAGTTTTGACAGTATATGGATTATCTATGATAATATTTGTGTTGACAGGTTGACCCATACCAAGCATACTAAGGGGGGAGTGGTACCTTTGAGTTGCATTTTCTTCCCAATCCCCATTTCCAGTATATTTAGTATTTTGTCTCACTATTTCTTCTTCTCATCCCAGATAACTTTATTCCCTGTCTGGCATAGGAGGCTGTCGGGAGGAGCTATAGGAGGAACATAATCATTGTAATGGCTGGAATGGAATATACGGAATGGAGTCAAACATGTGGTTTCCCTATGATTGATGTGTTTGATACTGTTCTATTGATTCCATTCCAGCCATTACAATGAGCCTGTCCTCCTATGGCTCCTCCCACCAGCCTCCTCTGCTGTCTGATCTGGTCCATGCCTTATGGTGCATTCTCTCCTCTTCCCAGTGTTCTTCTCCACAGCCGTGATGCTCCAGGCCCCTTTATGGACGTGTGAGTGGTGGCCAGAGGAGTCAGACAAGGAGATAAAAGAGATGACCCTATCAAGCATCCCTGTTGACATGGTCTCAAAGGCCACACAAACCAAAACAGGAGATCGAAGCATTTGGGCTCCTTCATTCTGACAGCACAGATTCTCTGTACACTACAGCTACTGAAGTGTCATAAACACAAATAGCATCAAAACTTGTCCCAACTAGGACAGTTTAGTACCTTTGAGACTGATCAATGAAGGGAATGAGAATTGAGCCTATTTTATCTTCTCAGATTCCAGGATGCCATCTAAGCCCATCCCAATTTCAGGGCAGCTCTTCAACCAGCAGCTGAACCTGTCTCAGAGGAAGGCAGTGAAGCATATCCTGGCAGGGGAGTGCCGGCCCACCCAGTACATCCTTTTTGGATCCCCAGGGACAGAAAAGATGATCACCCTCATGGAGGCCATGCTGCAGGTTCTGTACTGTACACTTCTCAACCCAATGGATATCACAACCTTTTACATTTACATTTGAGCAGACACTCTTATCCAGAGCGACTTTGTGTGTTCATTTTAAGATAGCTAGGTGTGACAACCACAAATCAAAGTCGTAGTCAGTACAATTTTCAGTTATAAGCCAAATCAGTGCCAGTAGGAAAAGACACATGCAAGGTTTTGATATTTTATAGTGTGTGTGGGGGGGTGGAGTGATAAGACTGTAATGTCTTATTTAAGATCTTCTTTGAAGAGGTAGGGTTTCAGAGGTTTTTGGAAGATGGGCAGGGACTCTGCTGTCCTAGCATCGGGGGAAGCTCGTTCCACCAATGGGGTGCAAGGACAGAGAAGAGGTTTGACAACCAGACCCGCGTTCAAATAGTATTTGTTTTCATTGAAATACTGGACTGTTTGGTTCAGCCTGCCCTGCCTGGAGTGCCAGATGTGCAGGAGTTGCACGGTAACCATGTTCCATTGATTCCATTGCACCTGGCAAGCTCAGTCAAGTTTCTTGTAATTGGTTGTATTTGGTTATTTACAAAAGTTGCCCTCATTCTAGTTCTCTGGATAAACAGTGAAATGTCTCCTCTTGTTTCCATTCTGTAGGTGTGTTACCACCTGCCCAGTAATTATGTTCTGGTGTGCACTCTCTTCAACAGTGCTGCTGACCTCATCTGTATCCAGCTCCATGTTAGTGGGTTCCTGCACGCTACGAGCCTGGCCCGCGTCAACACCTCCTGTCGATAGGAAGAGGTACTGCACCCACCGCCTCGATCCCATTTTCTCTACCAGTTTATGCCTCTGTCTGTATCTCCTGTAGGCAATCCCTGAGGTTATAAGGCAGTACTCTCGGGCTGGGAAGGACATCCGACATGCTTCCTTGGACAGGTTCGTGGTCAGTACCTGTACCACCGCTGGCCTTCTCTACCAGATTGGGCTGCGGTAAGGGACAAGAAGATAACAAGGCTCCCTTATGTTAAAGGTCCAATGCAGCCATTTCTATCGCAATATCAAATCATTTCTGGGTAAAAAATGAAAGTACCTTACTGTGATTGTTATTTTTTGTTGCTAGGACTGTCGGGGAGGAGTCTGAGTGTGGAGGAAATGGAAAACTAGCTGTTATTGGAAAAGGTTTGATCTATTGGTCTATTAACAAAACTCCTTCCCATCAAAACAGGCTGGATTTTCAGGCCGTCTTTTCAAACAGTTCTTACAGTAGAAGTGCAGTATCATAATTTTCACAATTTCACAGTATTATTCCAACCTCATAGTGTGGAAATATATAACACAGGAAAATCACATTTCGGATTGCACTGGGCCTTTAAGGTCCATTGTTAACCTCCTTCATCAACAGAAGTACTACTCTAGAGAGGATCACAATACTACATGTATTAAAATAATGAAAGTTGTTGTTTATTCCTCAGTGTGGCATTGATCCCCCTAGGGCTTCTGTCAGAGAGAGACAGACAGGTTAGACTAAACAGAGTACACTACAACCACAAAAAAACTGGAACACCCTTACTAAAGTGGTGCAACCGTTGAAAAACATTGCACAACTGACAGAAGTCATAACTGTATTTTGTGGCCTCTTGATCAAAAAGTGAATCATATGTTCTGTTGCTACCCCCACCTTTCACATAGTTCTGTCTGGAGACCCCAGGCAGGTGGGTCCAATTGTGAAGACCAAGCTGGCGCAGGCATTGGGCCATGGGGTGTCCATGCTGGAGAGACTGATGACCAAGCCCCTGTACATAAGAGAGAGTGGGGGATACAACCCAAAGCTGGTGAATACAGACACACACACACACACACACACACACACACACACACACACACACACATACACACACACACACACACACACACACACACACACACACACACACACACACACACACACACACACACATTCCCTGTCAGTGCCATTGTCATCTAAATCATGCATAGTGAGTCACCAACTGAATCCAGATGATACATCTTCTTATACATAATGTTTTGTCTTGCATTGTAATATAATGTTTAACAGACACTTTTATTCAAAACAACTTATGGGTGGCCCCAGCGGATATCGAGCCCTCAACCCTAGGCGTTGCAAGCACCATGTTCTACCGACTAAGCCACACAGGATCACATTGTAAATAGGTGGCTCCAAAGTTTATTGCATTCTCATTGTGTCCTCTCTTCTCCCTCCAGGTGACAAAGCTGGTGTATAACTACCGTTCCCAGGAGGCCTTCCTGACCCTGCCCTTTAGACTGTTTTACAGTGGGAAGCTGTGTGTCAGGGCCCAGGGGTCCATCTGCCCATCAAGGGATTCCATGGAGTCAGGATGAGGCCTCTATCTGTTTCTCTCGCTCTCTCGTTATGTTTCTTTCTGTCTTTTCTGTCCAAAATAGACTCAAGACAATGGGATCTTTCTCAATAGTCTTTCCTTGAATCCTTGTGGGATTCCACTGGGATTCTCTGCCTCTAACACTATTACGGGGGCTGACTCACTGGTTTACTGGTGCTCTTCCATGCTGTCCCTAGGAGGGGTGCGTCACTTGAGTGGGTTGAGTCTCTGACGTGATCTCCCTGTCCGGGTTGGCGCCCCCCTCGGGTTCGTGCCATGTGGGAGATTTCCGTGGGCTATACTCGGCCTTGTCCCAGGTTAGAAGTTGGTGGTTGAAGATATCCCTCTAGTAGTGTGGGGACTGTGCTTTGGCAAAGTGGGTGGGCTTATATCCTGCCTGGTTGGCCCTGTCCGGGGGTATCGTTGGACAGGGCCACAGTGTCTCCCGACCCCTCCTGTCTCAGCCTCCAGTAATAATGCTGCAATAGTTTATGTGTCGGAGGGCTAGGGTCAGTCTGTTATATCTGGAGTATTTATCCTGTCTTATCCAGTGTCCTGTGTGAATTTAAGTATGCTCCCTCTAATTCTCTCTCTCTCTTTCTCTCTCTTTCTCTTTCTTTCTCTTTCTCTTCTCTCGCGGGACCTGAGCCCTAGGACCATGCCTCAGGACTACCTGGCCTGTTGACTCCTTGCTGTCCCCAGTCCACCTGGTTGTGCTGCTGCTCCAGTTTCAACTGTTTTGCCTGCGGCTATGGAACCCTGACCTGTTCACCGGACGTTCTACCTTGTCCCGGACCTGCTGTTTTCAACTCACTCTCTCAACCGCACCTACTGTCTCTAACTCTGAATGATCGGCAACGAAAAGCCAACTGACATTTACTCCTGAGGTGCTGACCTCTTGCACCCTCTACAACCACTGTGATTATTATTATTTGACCCTGCTGGTTATCTATGAACTTTTGAACATCTTGGCCATGAACTGTTATAATCTCCACCCAGCACAGCCAGAAGAGGACTGGCCACCCCTCAGAGCCTGGTTCCTCTCTGGGTTTCTTCCTAGGTTCCCGCCTCTCTAGGGAGTTTTTCCTAGCCACCGTGCTTCTACATCTGCATTGCTTGCTTTGTAAAAAGGGCTTTATAAATACATTTGATTGATTGATTGATTGTGTCTTCGTCATGTCCTCTGTCCTCCCATTTCTCAATGTCTGCGTTTCCTCTCCTCGTCTCCCACTGACATGTTGAGAACATTTTGACAAATACAGGTTTTCCTATCTTGTCGGCATCGAGCCTAGACGTTGAACACCAATAATGCCAGTCAGCTTTCCTTCTCTCATGGCACAGAGATGAGGGAGGGCAACAACCCTTTGTGGTTCAACCCTGGAGAGGCGGTACAGATGATGCTGTACTGCTGCCAGCTGGCCAAGAAGCTCTACAATCCTGTAGCTGCCACTGACATTGGCATTATTGCTCCCTACAGGAAACAGGTCAGTATGGCATGACCATTTAGACTGTCAACAGTGGGTACCATTCTGTTACAGTTTACTTGTTACTCGCCTAGTATTGCTGTAAAAATCCTAAAAAAACCATAACAAGTTCATTATTCTGTCACAACTAGTACAGTGGTCCATCTCCCTTAACCCTGAACACCGGACTGACCGGTCTGACCACCTGAACCTCTGCTCCTCAGCCAGAGAAGATCCGTGTGCTGCTCCACAGGGTGGGCCTGTCTGACATCAAGCTGGGCTCTGTGTAGGAGTTCCTGGTCATCATCTTGTCCACGGTAACATTCCCCTCCTTCATTATTGAACTTGACTAATTTCTCCCTTTACAGGGTCTCAGGTCCATTCGTTTTCAATTCAGGGAATACATTCTGAAATATAAAAAAACAATGTGTCACTTTTGTGTCACGGGATACTAGGAGTGGTGGGTTGGAATCAGGCGCAGAGAGCAGGGTTCAGCATATCATGATTTATTCTCCGACGCTAACATACATTTGGCATAGAACAGACCAGCCCAAACACAGGACCAAACAGTCCGGAGAATACACACATGAAAACCACATCCAACAGAGTAACAAAAAACAATCCCGCACAAAACAAGGGCGGGACAAACTACTACATATAGAGAAGCTAATTAAACTAAAATATACACAGGTGAACCTAATAAGACAAAACCAACAGACAAACGAAAAAGGGATCGGTAGCGGCTATTAGGACGGTGACGACGACCGCCGAGCACCGCCCGAACAGGCAGGGGGGCCAACTTCGGCGGAAGTTGTGACATTTTGTACGAGTTGTATATCACTTCACTTGCTGAATTGACTGAATTGTAGATGCAATTGACACCTATCTTAATACATCTAAATAAATGACCTCTTGTTCCAGGTGAGGGAGAATGAGTCAGTGCAGTGTGACGACCTGCAAAGCATCCTGTGATTGCTGTCCAACCCCAAGCGCTTCAGCATGGCAGTCGTTCGGCCCAAAGCCCTGCTCATCATCATGGGGAACCCGCACCTCCATAGTCAAGTACCCATGCTTCAACCCTCTCCTCCAGTACTCTTTTGAGTGACCGCCAACCTCTATCAGGGCTGCACACAGGTGTGTTTAGAGTGTATTATGCACCACACACACACACACACACAATTTAATAAAACATGAGTCAAAGCAAGAAACTTTAATTAGTCAGTAATAAAACACACAAATCTCTTACTTTCTCCTCAGAGCTGCCAGTGAGAAAGAGGAGTGAGAGAGTTTGCTGTGCTCACTACTGCTCAGCTGTCCATCACTCCAGCACTATCTGTCCTATTATGTTCAAATATAGTTTTCTTCATTCATTTATCACATTATCATGACTTGGCCCTCTACATTTGTTAATCTACACAGTAAGCTGCGTATGTGTTAATCAATGAAATATGTATGGAGATGCCTTTGGAGAATGCACTCCAATTCCAAACTGCTGTAAGAGCAAACTTTAGATGCAGTTGTCATGCAGTCCACTGGTTGGCAGTAGTGCATATGATGATACAAACCTTTGGTGTTGATTTTTCTTCTTATTGGGTTATTGGACTTTGACACCAGTGTCTATTTCATATTGTGCTAGCTAGGTCAGTGTTGTATTGACAATGAGTCTATATCTAGCAACACTTCCAAAGGTGTGCTTTAGAAACATCCTGCTATAATAGAAGAGGACTGGTGCCAGTGACTACCTGTGAGAAACCTATCATGAGTAAGAGAGGTACTGGGACCGTACCATGGTACCTGAGTCCCACATCAAAGAGCTCCTCAGGTAAACGGGGTCTGAAGCTCCCTGACAGTGTGGCACATTCAAATAAAAGCTGTCTCCTCCCTACTCATTAGAGTCCTATTGTGATTCAGTCCTAGAACCACCCCCTCTCCTCTACTTTCTCGCTGGGCTCCACCAGGGCTGACTGCCACAGGAGAGTCAGCCTGTCAGTAGCACTCAGTTGTCACATCCAGTCTCCGGGTGGACCTATAGGCAGACACAGACAGACGCTGCCTGCCTGCCCCACCGAGGTGTTTAGACACACTGTCTCCTGCAGCCTAGCATATGCTGTTACTCGCATTGCTCAACAGTGTCTGAGACACTTAAAAATAATAGTCACTCAATAGAATGGTCCCCCTTCACTGCCAGCAGGCTAAATAACAACCAGGGGCCTAAGAGGCAGGGTTATAGTATGTGTTTTTGTTATAGTACCTGATTTGCTAGTTTTTACTTTTGTTTCCAATATAGTTTTAGTGTTTGGAACAGAAAGCATGCCTGGGAGGCTAGAAGACATTTGTGTTGTATGGTGTTTTTTGGGGATGTCACTTCTTACAACTGGGGGTGAAGTAATGGATAAAGTAATGAGTCAGATCAAAGGTTAGGTTTATATGATAAAGTATCTGTGACTTGGATTTAAAAGGAATAGTGCCGAGACTGGTGCAAAAAAAAATGGTAACTCTCTCTCTCCCATGTTTACACTAATGAGGAGTAGGGGTTTACACTAATGAGGAGTAGGGGTTTACACTAATGAGGAGTAGGGGTTTACACTAATGAGGAGTAGGGGTTTACACTAATGAGAAGTAGGGGTTTACACTAATGAGGAGTAGGGGTTTACACCAATGAGGAGTAGGGGTTTACACTAATGAGGAGTAGGAGTTTACACCAAAGAGGAGTAGGGGTTTACACTAATGGGGAGTAGGGTTTACACCAATGTGGAGAAGGGGTTTACACTAATGAGGAGTAGGGGTTTACACTAATGAGGAGTAGGGGTTTACACCAATGAGGAGTAGGGGTTTACACTAATGAGGAGTAGGGGTTTACACTAATGGGGAGTAGGGGTTTACACCAATGAGGAGTAGGGGTTTACACCAATGAGGAGTAGGGTTTACACCAATGAGGAGTAGGGGTTTACACCAATGAGGAGTAGGGGTTTACACTAATGAGGAGTAGGGGTTTACACCAATGAGGAGTAGGGTTTTACACTAATGAGGAGTAGGGGTTTACACTAATGAGGAGTAGGGGTTTACACCAATGAGGAGTAGGGGTTTACACCAATGAGGAGTATGGGTTTACACTAATGAGGAGTAGGGGTTTACATCAATGAGGAGTAGGGGTTTACACTCATGAGGAGTAGGGGTTTACACCAATGAGGAGTAGGGGTTTACACTAATGAGGAGTAGGGGTTTACACCAATGAGGAGTAGGGGTTTACACCAATGAGGAGTAGGGGTTTACACCAATGAAGAGTAGGGGTTTACACTAATGAGGAGTAGGGGTGTACACTAATGGTCAGTAGGGGTTTTCCCTAATGAGGAGTAGGGGTTTACACCAATGAGGAGTAGGGGTTTACACTAATGAGGAGTAGGGGTTTACACTAATGAGGAGTAGGGGTTTACACCAATGAGGAGTAGGGGTTTACACCAATGAGGAGTAGGGGTTTACACTAATGAGGAGTAGGGGTTTACACCAATGAGGAGTAGGGGTTTACACCAATGAGGAGTAGGGGTTTACACCAATGAGGAGTAGGAGTTTACACTAATGAGGAGTAGGGGTTTACATCAATGAGGAGTAGGGGTTTACACCAATGAGGAGTAGGGGTTTACACTAATGAGGAGTAGGGGTTTACACCAATGAGGAGTAGGGGTTTACACCAATGAGGAGTAGGGGTTTACACCAATGAGGAGTAGGGATTTACACCAATGAGGAGTAGGGGTTTACACCAATGAGGAGTAGGGGTTTACACCAATATGGGGTAGGGGTTTACACTAATGAGGAGTAGGGGTTTACACCAATGAGGAGTAGGGGTTTACACCAATGAGGCGTAGGGGTTTACACCAATCCAATGGTTTTTAACTTGTAAGAATTATCACGTTAGCTACTGATTTCTAAGGCTATTTGAAACCACCATCTCCTAACAACATTTACCTGCCAGCTTCAATAACTTGAAAACTTCACAAAAGCTTGAAACCCCCATTTCTGACCAAAGTTTAGGGGGAAAAAGTCAAACTTCTATTTTATTTTTGGTTTCAGCGATAATAGTTTTTGTGTAGTTTGATTTTTTCAAACTGGTTTGTTAATTATTTTATTTCGGTTGAATAGTTTTTTCATTATTATTTTTGTATTAGTTTTAGTTTACTATATTAACCTTGCTAAGAAGTTGTGTTGACTACATGCAGTTTCTCCCATGTTTTAGGCATTCTGTATGGAAGGGGCAACATGCTGACTGACTACTCTCAGGATAGCCAAGCTAACGTACCTACAAATGATCCACAGCTCCAAGTACTATTGTTTGACATTTCAATATAAAGAGTTTTTGGTTTGTCATTGTTTTTGCTTGCCAGGTGAGAGGTGTTGCCATATTCATAAATGACTTGCTGACATGGACATATAGGTTTAACAGTAGAGAAGTGGTTGGAAGTGTACAGAGCTCATTCCGCTAGTGCAGTCCGGAATCAATGACCAGTTTGTCTGAACGCCTTTTGTACAATAAAACCATACCGAATAAGATGACCATTAACATAAAGACTACTATGTTAACCAATGTGATCATCAGTGAACATATTTGTCTGTGTGGGAGTGTGCCTCTGTCACTCCTTACTGGTCTTTGATAGACAGGTGCCCAAAGGAACCGTAGTCCCCATTACCAACACAAACACACCGTCTACAGACAAGCAGGGGGGCCGTTAGAAAGAAAAACAGTCCCCTGCAGGGATAATGGCAGAGGCAGCTTGTTAAACGTATGACACTATTGTTCTGAAAAATTGGTCTGTGACTCTAATTGCCCAGTTAGGCCCCTCAGTAAGTCTCATCGTCTGAACCCAGGGCCCCGGCTCAGATCAGACTGGGGCTGGGCAGGCACCAAAGCATTACGGGATGGCCGCTTGGCTGAGGCCGATGGCGCTCTGACTGGAGAATGAAGGCTGTGGGAGAGATAGGGGCCAGCCAGACTGAGCCTATGTTCATAAATCAAATCAAATCAATTTGTATTGGTCACATACACGTGTTTAGCAGATGTTATTGTGGGTGTAGCGAAATTCTTGTGTTTCTGGCTCCAACAGTGCAGTATTATATAATAAGTAATATCTAACAATTTCACAACAATACACACAAGACACACAAATCTAAGTAAAGGAATTGAATTAAGAATATATAAATATATGGACAAGCAATGTCAGAGCGGCACAAACTAAGATACAGTAGAATAGAATAGAAAGAGTCTTAGAGAAGGGGTACTGCCCTAGGATCAGTTTTGCATTTAATATCGTAAGGAATGCGATCCTAGATCAGCACTCCTACTCTGAGACGCTTTATGAATATAGGCCCTGGGGCTTAGATTGATTTGCCTGGCACTTCTACAGTCTGAGCCTTGGTACTGTTCCTTGTGCATGTGGCAGCACTCAGACCAAGCCCTATTACTGACTCAAGCCCTCTGGGCGCAAACCCATCAGAGATACACATCTGAACGTGGTTTGAATTGAGTTACTTATCAACTGTGCTTTAATTTTGTGCTGCCATTAGAAGTTTGTGCGAGACGGAGGGAGTGAGAGAAGCGGCATGTCATTAGAAGCAGAGCCTGGACCACCAGTCTGCATCGCAGTGGGAGATCTCTTCTAGTTGTCTGATGAGAAGGGAGGATGAGAGGGTAGGAGCATCCTGTGGCTGTCTGCCACCCATATGACACAGTGTTCCTCCCAAACTGTAATGAAATAATTTTTCTGTAATAATCATCCTTCTCCAGGATTTCCTTGAATACTTTTTATACCCTAATGTTGTGGTTCCCAACTCCGGTCCTCAAGTAACCCCAACAAAACACATTTTTTTTGTAGCCCCGGACAAACATAGCTGAATCAACTAGGTGAGGGCCTGATGATTAACTCACAAGTTGAATCAGATGTGCTTGTCAGGGACTACAATACAAATGTGTACTGTTGGGGGTATATGAGGACAGGAGTTGAGAATTACTGCCCTAACGTGAGATATAAAGCAGAAAAGGTAAGAAATTGCGTAGTTACTTTTTGCACAAGCTTTTTAAAAGTAAAATAGTGAAGTTGGCTCTATGATTTGAAAGTGTCAATAATTGGCAAGAGAAATGGTATGTTTTGAATGTCATTGCAACATAAGGTACAAGATTTACACTCCCCTCCATATTTATTTGGAATGTGAAGCTAAAATTTGACAACATACAGCATTTTGAATTAGAGATTTTGAGATCTGAAATGTTTCATATGAGGCAACAGTACAGAATGTCACCTTTTATTTTACGGTATACTTTCATATATATATATATATAATTTACCTTTTAGAAATTAAATCCCTTCATGTATCTAGTATTTTTTTATGTGTATTTTGTTTTCCGTAAGTATTTGGATAAATTCACTTATACTGTATTAAAGTAGTCAAAAGTGTATTATTTGGTCCTATATTCCTAGCAAGCAATGACTACATCAAACTTGTGACTCTACAAACTTGTTGGATGCATTTGTAGTTTGTTTTGGTTGTTTTTCAGATTATGTTTTGTCCAATAGGAACTGAATGACATTAATGTAAACCTCTGGTGTAATTTTTTTGTCACTTCTCTTGTAAAATAAGAACAGCAGATGTTTCTGAACACTTCTACATGAATCAAATCAAATCACATTTTATTGGTCACATACACATATTTAGCAGATGTTAATGCAGGTGTAGCGAAATGCTTGTGTTCTTAGCACCAACAGTGCAATAGTATCTGACAATTAATGAATCCTGAATAATGATGAGTGAGAAAGTTACAGAGGAACAAAGATCATTAATCATCACTTCTATGTACGATTACAGAGCAACATTTACACATTTTAGCTTCACTGTCCAAATAAATATGGAGGGGAGTGTATGTCATCATATGATTGTCTGGGGGTTCCCGAATGGTGCAGCGGTCTAAGGCACTGCATCTCAGTGTAAGAGGCGTCACTACATACCCTGGTTTGATTCCAGGCTGTATCACAACCAGCCATGATTGGGAATCCAATAGGGTGGCACACAATTGTCCCAGTGTCGTCTGGGTTAGGGGTAAGCCGTCATTGTAAATAAGAATTTGTTCTTAACTGATTTGCCTGATTAAAAAGTATGTGTCTGTCTGCTGCAGTCAAGTTTGATCTGATTGCTACAGTAGGTAGACAGAGCTGTAGCTTGCTGTTGTTGTAGCATTTAGCATGTGCATCAGACTGTAATCTAGGGTCACATCAAAGCCCAGTGAGCCAGACAGAAACACGACTCCGCTAAAGGGAGTGTGATCAGAGCTGGGCTCTGGGATCAGGACCCTTCTTCTCAGGAAACCCTCAAATTAGCAAAGGAGGAGACATGAAAGAGACTCAATATTGAGGAGACTGCCTGTCTGTCTACACAGAAGAAATGAGCCTACACTGTTTCTCCTGAGTAAAATATGAATTATAAACATTCTTGATTTCACATGTCATATTTAAATGCCAGTCAATGATTCAGAACTTTGTCTCAAATATAAATGTGTGTTTCATGTACTTCTGTCTTTACAGCAGTGTTCTCAAAACAATGGCTCACAAGACAAAAATGATATATACATGAATACATAACTGCTCAGCAAAGTGTCTTATGTGAACCAATCAGCAGGAGGTATTTCTAATGTAAAAGTCAATAGATTTAATGGCGAAAATAAGCCCCGGAGACTGATAGTTTTGCATTGTAATGCCTTGGCTGTGATTGCTCTCATAATGCCCCCCGCCTCCATTCACTATTACCCCCTATGTCTGCAGTCATCACAAAACTAGCTGTTGTCTCCTCTCACACCTCGTCCCAGCCTCTTTGATAGGTAGTTGATAACAGTCTGATGGGGCTGGGCTGGTTGTATATATAGAGGGAGGCAACTGGCACAGAGAGACATTACCTTTTCTACAGCAAGCAACAGCAGCACCTGTCTTCTCCTTAATTGGATTTTCAGTCAGGACTTTGTTTCTCTTCACGATGGATCTCTTCTCCTTCACCCTGACTCTCCTGGTTCTCCTGGCCCCAGCCTGGGGCTTTGACCTGGGTCAGTCGACCCGCTGTGTGCCCATCCCCCACCAGATGAGTGTGTGCCAGGACGTGGGCTACTCGGAGATGAGGCTGCCTAACTTGCTGGGGCACAGCAGCCTAGAGGGCGAGGTGGTTCCCCGCTCGGAGGACTGGAGACCCCTGCTGCAGACCGGTTGCCATCCCCAGGCCCAGGCCTTCCTCTGCTCCCTCATCGCGCCCGTCTGCCTTGACGCGTAAGTCTGTAGCTTTTGTTTGCCTTTTACCTATACATGTCCTCTTCTATCTTTCTATGTCCTTCCTGTGTGTGTGTGTGTGTCTTTCTCTCTCCATACTAGGCTGCTCTCTTCCTTCTCTGTCAACTTGGCTGTTCTCTCTTGTCTATTTCCCTATTACCTTCCCCTTGAGAACATCCCACTGCCAACTCCTTCTCAAGAGGGAACTATCCACTCCTCCATCACTTATATTTCACCCTCAGTGTGTTTACAATGGAACATGACCCCGTGTCTGTCTCTCCATCTCCAGTTTTATCCAGCCGTGCCGTAGCCTGTGTGTGGCCGTCAGGGACAGCTGTGCCCCAGTACTGGCCTGTCAGGGCCAAGTCTGGCCAGAGGCGCTAGACTGTGACCGCTTCCCTACCCAGGAAGACATGTGCCTGACCCCCCACCCCAAACACAGCAACAGCCACCTCGCCAAAGCATTGCCTAAGCCGGCATGCCAAGCATGTCCTTCCGTGGAGGAGCACCCTTCACTGAAGACAGTTCTGGATGCTCTGTGCCAAGATGACTTTGGTAAGAATGTGCAATAATGTACTGTATATGTGTATGTTTGCACTGATTAGTATGTTATGCAAGTTTATTAGTGTGTATATTTGTACCATACATATGTGTGTAGTTCTGTCTCAGCTAGCATACTCACCTTCTGTCCACTCTCTCCTCCCTCAGCTGTAACAGCCAAGCTGTCTCGCCGGCGCCTGCCCTCAGGGGAGCCAGAGTTTGAGGTGGAGGGCCGGGTAGAGTTTATCCGCCAGGGCCCCCTGCTTCCCTACGACACCCAGCACCTCCTCCAGCAGTGGCTGCTCATCAACCTGCCCTGTGCCAACATACTGGTCCGGCCCGGCCGTGTCCAGCTCTACTTGCTGACTGGCGCTGTGCAGTCCGATGGCACCCTGGCCCTCACCCGCCTCTTCCCCTGGCACAGGAAGAACAACAGCATCACAGTGGCTGCGCGCAAGTGGAAACACCACAGGTGTTGAGTGACTGGATGATAGGAGTGATATAATGAAAAATATGATCTCTGTTAAATCTGTGTTGCTTAGAATGGCGTCCTGAGTGGAAGGTCGGTTGAGTATTTGATGTTTTCTGAAGTTACTGACTTGATGTCAGAGGTGTTAGAGCTGGACTCTCTCATTGGCCCTCTGTTGCCCTCTGCTCCTTCACAGTAGCTCAGCTACAGCACACAGTAATAGAATGCACTCTAAAAACTATACATAGTAATAGCTAAATGTAAATTATTTCTAAAGAGTATTATTTTCTATTTAGATAATGCCGTATTTATGTGTTTTGTATGTTGGATTTTTCTGTTAAGTGAGTGAAAATAACACGATAATAAAATGTAAATATGTAATCTATTTCTATTGAATTAGTGTTGGTTATTCTATATGATTCATACAGCATGTAAGATAGCCAGAACCTTACAGCCAAGTTTTTTATTTGACCTTTATTTAACTAGGCAAGTCAGTTAAGAACAAATTCTTATTTTCAATGACGGCCTAGGAACAGTGGGTTAACTGCCTTGTTCAGGGGCAGAACGACAGATTTTTGTACCTTGTCAGCTCGGGGGTCTGAACTTGCAACCTTCCAGTTACTACTAGTCCAACGCTCTAACCACTAGGCTACCCTGCCGCCCCAAGTAGGTGAATGAAGAATGGTGCAGGAGTGCAGGATGTCCAGATAGTGAATGGATGAGGAAAAGACAAAGTCCAAAAATAAAATTGTCTTACTAACAACACAGTTCCAGCATAACATCTGGCATTCACCATGGTTGTACAATGTTACATTTAATTGGCATTTCATATTTGTAATATCTGTCATTTATTTGATATTGTCTCTGAGGTCCTTGGTAGCAAGCACTATCTTTATTGATGTACTGTATTTTTGTGTGAATATTAAAGGCCCAGTGCTTCCCAAAACGTGTGTTTTATATATATTTCCACACTGAGGTTCGAATAATACTGTGGAAATGATAATGTCATTTAAGTGTAAGAGCTGGTTGAAAAGACCTCTTTGGTTGGATGGAGTTTTGGCCTGCCTGGTGACATCATCATAAGTTAATAGACCAATAACAAAAAGAGTTTCAAACCTCTCTGCCAATAACAGCTAGTTTTCAGGTTACATATCCCTCCCATTAGGCTCATCCAATTAGACCCCTCAGACCACTCCCAGACAGTCCTAGTAATATTCTAGCTTGAGAAGTTGTTCTTTGCTTAGAAGCTATTTTTATTTATTTTTAACAATTTTAATTAATAACAGTAAGGTACATAATTGTTACACAGAAATAATTTTATGTTGAGATAAAAATGCCTGCATTGGGCCTTTAAATACTGTAACTTATTACTGTTGTCTTGTATTACTATTGCTTGCTCAACATCTTGAATATTAACACGGAATGAAGAAATCAGCATTTAATGAATCATTTTATTTACAGAAATTGTTTCAGTTAAAAGAGTAAAATAAATATTCTGAATACAGTCTTACATGTTAAAGCATTTGTACATGGTTGTGTGTAGCTGACTAACCTTCAGTTTGTGTTTATATACAGTGTATGATATAATAAAGTTTCCAAAACACTTGCAGTCAGTCTAGAAAATGTAACTACACAATAGCAATCCACACAATATTAAAATGACAAGATCTTCTTGTTATGAAGTGTTAGTCGTTTTATCCAATGCTCAACGCCCATCTTTCAGTCTTTAATCCTCTCAGGGGTCAGAGGTCATAGTGTATCTGTGCGGACTCAGTGGCTGTTTCAAAGTCGCAGGTTCCTTGCATGACTCTTTCTCTGTGATAACACCTGTGTCCGAGTCCTGCTGCTGTGACGGTGAACTGTCTGATGGCGTGCATGTGCTCTCTGGTGCCCTCTTGCGTTCCTCTTCCTGGTTGCAGCCCCGGGACATGAGCTCCTCCATGGGGGAGCGGTAGCTGTGGCCCTCCTTCTCCTTGCAGTTCCTCCACTTCATTCTCCGGTTCTGAAACCAGATCTTCACCTACAGTAGACACACAGGTCAGTGAGAGGTTCATTTTGGGGTGCCAGTTGTTTTGTTTAGTCAAATCTAAGTCTATGATACAGCAGGGAGCATTATCTCTATTTATTCAGTCTGTTTGAAGTGCCACAATTATACTTTTCTAAGTAGTGTCACAATTATACTTTCCTAATTAGACAATCACTTAGAGTATATGCAATTTTAGTCTACTTCTCTGCTTTTCAAATCTAAAATAAGAACAGAAATATCTTCTTCCAATCAAACATTACCGCTGTTTTAGTAGCCACCTCAACTACAACTGAAATGTTGACCACTTTCCCCCTACTTTAGACAAAAGCTTAGAGGGTATGACATCTTGGTCTACTTCTTACAATTATCACAGTAGTGATAGCAGTATTGTAATAACATTTTAAGATGAGGGACACTTACAATAGAAGTGACTCTAGATATTTACTAAATCTAGGCTGGAGCACTCATACCCAGTAAGATGTATTTGCATTCAATGAAGAGATGATATGAGAAAAAAGCACGATGTAGCATAGGATATAAAATGGGGTTGTAATGGTGACCTCCGACCTAGACCTACAGTATATGGTATCCTACCTGGGATTCCTTCAGGCTGAGATCTGCTGCCAGTTTGTTTCTGTCTGTCTTGCTGATGTATTTCTGTCTTTTGAACATTTTCTCCAGCTCCTTCCTCTGCTCATCCGAGAACACCGCCCTCCTCAGGATTCCTCGCCGGGATTTGGGGCTCGTATCCGGGGACCACATCGGAATATAGGCTCCCTCTGGAAGGTCAGAGGTCAGAATCATTCATATTAATGTTTGTATTCCAGCTAAAAAATAACCTGACTTGAGGAAAGGCAAATGTCATTTTTTGCATTGGGTTATTATGGATGAGTACATTTATTTTCATTGACATATGTTCTCTGTTGCATGAATGCAATGGAACATTGGCCTACTAGATACAAGTACCAATATTTTAATATGGAAATGGATGTAATGTGAACGAAGTCAATAACAAGAAATCATTTTAATACACAAGATAAATGTATTACTGTATATTCCCACATCAAGTGGACTCAAATAGAAAATCATCCTTATTAATGAATGGAAATGTTGGTATTCAAATGCATTATTGCTCTGGCTATCATATCCAGTCCAGTCCAAAGCACTGAATACATACTTATACTGATTATATACTTAACAAAAATATAAATGCAATATGCAACATTTTTCTAAGACTTTACTGAGTTACAGTTCATATCAGTTAATCAGTTCATTTAAAAAAAAATATTTGGCCTTAATCTATGGCTTTCACATGACTGGGAATACAGATATTCATTTGTTGATAACAGTTACCTTAAAAAAAATGGGCCTCACAATGAGCCTCAGAATGTCGTCACAATATTTTTGTGCATTCAAATTGCCATCAATAAAATGCAATTGTGTTTGTTGTCAGTAGCTTATACCTGCCCATACCATAACCCCACCGCCCCCATGGGGCACTCTGTTCACAACAATGACGTCAGCAAACTGCTCGCCCACCCGACTCCATACACGTGGTCTGCGGTTGTGATGGACGTACAGGCCAAATTCTCAAAAATGACATTGTAGACAGCTTATGGTAGAGAAATGAACATTCAATCTTCTGGCAACAGCTCTGTGGACATTGCTGCAGTCAGCATGTCAATTGCACACTCGCTCAAACAACATGGGACCAACACATTTTGGTCAGTGTAAAAGGCAGACTCACGCATCTACTAACTGGCTCACTTCGTCACTCACTATCTACATGGATTGTGTCCATTTTCCGTCAATCTTATACACACTTACTCTCCACTATTTAGTTTGCATCAATCTGTCTAATTTAACAAAATGGGGGTGACTAAAGAGAGAATGGAGACCCATTTTCACAGAGGAGAAAGAGATTGGGTGAAGAGCAATCCCACACTGCCTGACTCACGCACAACAAGAGTCAAGTGGAACATTTGACCAAATCCCATTCAGCAATGCCTTTTTAATCTGTATGACAAATCTGCACACAGACCACCTCTGGGGTGCGAGTAACCGGTTAGATGCGCTCCTCAGGCCTCAATGGCTACCACTTAAATGGAGTTTTAACAGGTCACTCCCAAGGGCTTCATGGTCTGAGCGCACAACCCTGAGGGTCCTGCCACAAAGGCTGTTCATTGAAAGGACACTACTTCCTCAATAAATATTTTATCTTGCAGGTATGGGCCCGGTTCTATGGGAAGATGAGCTCGAATAAGTCTATACACTTTCATTGAGTGTTTTATGTTCAGGTCAGGGGACTTTAAATGGACAGGAATGAGAGTGAGTTGACAGGAGAAAGGAGGGAGTTGAGGAGCTGGTTTCTGTGGCCACACAAAGAGGTAGTGGGCAGCCCCCTTTCTGCAGAGGAATAGCTGTTTTCTGTGTTTTTGTGCTTTGCAGAGTTTATTACTGCAGTGAAAAATTGCAGCGGGTTCGCTTGTGGATGGGGGAGTGAAAGTGCTGATTGGTCACGGCATTGTCCTGTTGCTGGGCACTGTGGGAAAGTGTCAGCCCACTAAGAAGGCTCGGGGGGGGGGGGGGGACCAGGGGGTCTACTAAGGGATTATATTTGCTGCCTCACTTGTCAGGAGTCAAAGGACCTAGCAACTAGCATCACAACCCTGACAGAAGTTAGTAGAAATCAATGCTGCCCTCGTCATGAGACTTTCACTATGAAAGGTTAATACAGACTTCAAAATAAATCCAATTACATAACACAATTCAAATCCATATAGATTATGGTTCCATGGAAATATTTTCCATGAAACCTACACTAAATCATTTTAGGAGCCTCATTATATAAATAAATCCCCTCCTTTGGCAAGTCGGAACATTAGCAGTTTGGTCACACTGATTCAATTATCACAGTTGGACCAACTATCAGCCAAACTGTCCTATGTGCTGAGACTCAGCTCACAGAGATGCAATACGACTGTCACGCAGAGACCAATAACAGTTACATGGCATACCTCTTATTAATACAGTCCTAATCTGACAGAGACAAGGCGCTCTGCACACTTGAGTGGGCCTGTGTGCGTATCTATATGACTCCAAATGGGGGCCTTAATGGCCATAAAAGCACCCCCCCCCCCCCCCCCCACCCCGCTCCACAACCTCCCACCCACCCCTACATGATCTAAATAGCCATGAATGGTCATGAATAGCAGTGCAGAGAGTTGAGTGGAGAATTGCATTGCATCAGTAATTAGCTGTAGAGAATATGGGAGACCCTGCTGTTAATGCTTAGAGAGGAGCTGAGGCATCGCTGATGAAGTATTAAACACTCACCGGAGAAGACAAGTGGAGGGCTGGACCCACCACAGCACACTGCTGCCAGCACATACTGAGAGCGCCGTAGAAACACACTGCTCAACAGGCCTGCAGAGAGAAGAGAGAGAGGGAGAAGGGGAAGGAGGAATAGAGAGAGGGAGAAGGGGAAGGAGGAAGAGAGAGAGGGAGAAGGGGAAGGAGGAATAGAGAGAGGGAGAAGGGGAAGGAGGAATAGAGAGAGGGAGAAGGGGAAGGAGGAATAGAGAGAGGGAGAAGGGGAAGGAGGAATAGAGAGAGGGAGAAGGGGAAGGATGAATAGAGAGAGGGAGAAGGGGAAGGAGGAAGAGAGAGAGGGAGAAGGGGAAGGAGGAATAGAGAGAGGGAGAAGGGGAAGGAGGAATAGAGAGAGGGAGAAGGGGAAGGAGGAATAGAGAGAGGGAGAAGGGGAAGGAGGAATAGAGAGAGGGAGAAGGGGAAGGAGGAATAGAGAGAGGGAGAAGGGGAAGGAGGAATAGAGAGAGGGAGAAGGGGAAGGAGGAATAGAGAGAGGGAGAAGGGGAAGGAGGAATAGAGAGAGGGAGAAGGGGAAGGAGGAATAGAGAGAGGGAGAAGGGGAAGGAGGAATAGAGAGAGGGAGAAGGGGAAGGAGGAATAGAGAGAGGGAGAAGGGGAAGGAGGAATAGAGAGAGGGAGAAGGGGAAGGAGGAATAGAGAGAGGGAGAAGGGGAAGGAGGAAGAGAGAGAGGGAGAAGGGGAAGGAGGAATAGAGAGAGGGAGAAGGGGAAGGAGGAATAGAGAGAGGGAGAAGGGGAAGGAGGAATAGAGAGAGGGAGAAGGGGAAGGAGGAATAGAGAGAGGGAGAAGGGGAAGGAGGAATAGAGAGAGGGAGAAGGGGAAGGAGGAATAGAGAGAGGGAGAAGGGGAAGGAGGAATAGAGAGAGGGGGAGAGAGAAAGAAGGGGTAAAGGGAGAGAGAATATGGAGAGAGGGGGTAAGTTAAAGTAAAAAATAGCATGAGCAGAGAGACATATAAGGTGTAATTTCAGAGGAAACACAGAATCTCTTTTAGTGGGTTTTATTACACCCCCAGCCCCGCACACTTAATTATACTGGATTTTATATACTGGAGTTTCCTGGTAGTGTTCCATTATTCTTTACAGTAGCTGAAAGGGAATAGGAGAGATACTTAATGGTGCAGTTACGAGTGCCTCTCTCACTTTATAACTACTGGTGGATGTTACCCACTTTATATGTAAACTGAGTGTACAAAACATTAGGAACACCTGCTCTTTCCATGACGTAGTCTAACCAAGTAAATCCAGGTGAAAGCCATGATCCCTTAAATCCACTTTAGTCAGAGTAGATGAAGGGGAGGAGACAGGTCAAATAAGTATTTTTAAGCCTTGAGACAACTGAGACATGGATTGTGTATGTGTGCCATTCAGAGCGTGAATGGGCAAGACAAAAGATTTAAGTGCCTTTGAACAGGGTATGGTAGTAGGTGCCAGGTGCACGCACTGGTTTGAGCGAGACAAGAACTGCAACGCTGCTGGGTTTTTCACGCAGCAGTTTCCCGTGTGTATCAAGAACGGTACACCACTCAAAGGACATCCAGACAACTTGACACGATAGTGGGAAGCATTGTATTCAACCTCATAAAGTCTGTGCCCCAACGAATTGAGGCTGTTCTGAGGGCAAAAGGGCTGCAACTCAATATTAGGAAAGTGTTCCTAATGTTTTGTACACTCAGTGTATATACTGTATTCTAGTCAAGGCCTATCCTATAAAACCTCTGCTGTACACACCGTTTCTATTCATATACTGGCCATTATGTCCATACACACCATCATATTTATTACATTTTTCTTTCTTGGATTTGTGTGTATTGTTTTGTATTGTCAGGTATTAATGCACTGCTGCAGGAACACAAGCATTTCGCAGGCACCCGCGATAACATCTGCTAAATATGTGTATGCGACCAATACAATTTGATTTGATTTGAGATGGAAGCTGGTATGAGATACATTTACGACATGTGGTATGTAAGCATGTACATTTCTCTCTATTGCATGTTTTGGGTAGTCAAATGGTTAACATTAGAGGAGCAACTAAAAAGTTTTAAAAAATGACTCTGACTTTCATTATTGTCATGTGTATAATAACTACTACGTGTTATCTTTTAGAATGGGTCTTATTTGTAGTAAATATCCATTATAACCTGCAGGTGAAGACGAAGTTTCTAATGTTTTAGAATTGTATTTACTTTATTATTGAAAGTAAAACACATAAAGAAAATGTCAGTCACACTTTATTTTCTGGATAGTCCATCTGCAGATGCTCTACAGACGGTCATACTATCAACAAAATGATCTGTTGATCAACAACTGCTGGCTAAGTTTATGGTTAGGGTTAGGGCTAAGGTAAGGGTTAAGTTTATGGTTAGGGTTAGGTTTAGAACAAAGATTAAGGTTAGGGTTAGGGCTAGGGTAAGGGTTACGTTTATGGTTAGGGTTAGGTTTAGAACAAAGATTAAGGTTAGGGTTAGGGCTAAGGTAAGGGTTAAGTTTATGGTTAGGTTTAGGTTTAGAACAAAGATTAAGGTTAGGGTTAGGGCTAAGGTAAGGGTTAAGTTTATGGTTAGGGTTAGGTTTAGAACAAAGATTAAGGTTAGCGTTAGGGCTAAGGTAAGGGTTAAATTTAGGGTTAGGGTTATGGTTAGGGTAAGGGTTAGGGTTAGGGTAAGGGTTAAGTTTAGGGTTAGAATAAGGATTAGGGCTAGGGTTAGTAGATAGTTAGTTGAAATATTGCTAATTACCTAAATGGCAGTATAGCAAATGGAATTTGTATCTGATATAATTTTCTGATATTTTTAACTGAAGGCATGGAAGAATAAGTTGATAGGATGAAGAGGTTACACTTCCTTACAGTGTCTTTTTAATGAGAAATCTATATAAATAGGATTTGTTCTGAACAATAAGTATTTTCTGAAAATGTGCTTTACTTCGACTGATTCTAAATGTTTCAAATCATGTTGCATGCATTTTGACACGAGGGAGAGTCGAAACAACTGGTTTTGTCAATTCTAAGGCACATACATTTTTTATAAATATATATATAAAATCAAATCACATTTCCCCCATGTATAGTTTCAAGGGCCTACACATTAGATCTCACAATCACCAATATAATATAATAATATCATAATGTGGTGTATTATATACCATTGTACCTGAGTGTGGATGAGGAGGAAGCCCTCTGTCTTTGACTCGTTCACAGTTTTTACTCTGGCCCTCATAGACAACATGCTGAGGGCCCCAGGTGCTCCAGTAGGGGCCGGTCAAGGGCTCCTTGAAGAGCCCACTTGTTGGTCCACCTGAGGTGGGCGAGGAAGAGGATGAGGAAAAGGATGGCCCTGCCGAGCGCAGCAGGTTGTTTATGAGGAAGCTCTTCCCAGAGATGCCAAAGCCTGGATGAGTAGGTGATCCTGCCGCCATATTCTCCTTCTGACCACCGATCATCCTGTTCACTGTGACCCTAAGGAACGCTCCCTCACCCGATTAAGGAAACCCCCGCACCTCTCTGATTCAGAGGGGTTGGGTTAAATGCGGAATACACATTTCAGTTGAATGCATTCAGTTGTACAACTGACTAGGTATCCCCCTTTCCCTTTCACTCACCTCACAGTACAGCCCATTAGTCTCAGCAGCCACAGAGCCAAGTTACAGAAGAGACTCAAATTTGAGATATAATCCCTTCAAGTCTCCCCAGACCGGGGCCAACTTAAGTGAAGTCCCAGGAAAAGAAAAGCTCTCTCTCTCTTCTTCTCTTCTCTCTTTCTCTTCTCCTCCAGGGTCTGCACTTTGCTCCAGGGCTACCGTGTGATTGGCTAAGAGGTTCTAATGTGATTCTCAATTCAGATAAGACTGGGTGCTTTCTGGAGTGGCAGAAGGTGGGCCCGTCTCCATTCATTATGTCAACTTGCCTATTAAATGATAGACACCAGATAAAATGGACTGCTGGCCAAAGTTTAACGTGCACCAAGCATATTTCTCAGTCCTGCAGTAAATAGTTTTCTCTTTTCTGCAGCTACCTTAGAGCAGCCATTGTGTCCCATAGAAAGGCATGGAAATGAAACAGTTTGCAGCTCATTTGTGCGCACAATGCATAATAATATTACTTGGTTTGGTTTGATCTAGGTCACTGTTTACGTATGAATTTTGATGCAAAATAACATAACTAGAAAAAAAGTAAATTCCCACAAAGAATGTACATTGCCTTCTCATATCTTTACTTTTCAAGACTTAATCATTTTATAATTATTCTGATTGAGTAATACCGTGCATATTTGACGTAGAATTGAAATATCTACTACATTTTTTAAATTAAATGTTTTGGTCAAGAATGATATTTGATCTCAATTACACTTAACTTTAATTGACCACCAGATACAGAATATGAATGTTGTGAATGACCGATTCATCAGGTCATTCATATTTCATGTTTTACTCTATGAATTCACACCAATTAATACATCTTTCAGATTGCCTCTGTAATG
Source organism: Oncorhynchus mykiss (assembly GCF_057628025.1). Taxonomy (NCBI): domain Eukaryota; kingdom Metazoa; phylum Chordata; class Actinopteri; order Salmoniformes; family Salmonidae; genus Oncorhynchus; species Oncorhynchus mykiss. Next base: position 18,043,238 of record NC_143025.1, read on the forward strand.
GTCTAAGTGGTATTCTCCCACCACTTTCCTCCTCTTTTTAGTGACTTGGTTGGCCTACTATGGTTTGTCACTCACAGACTTGACAGGTCTATTGGTTCCTACTTGAGATAGAGAATCGATTCCGTCTGTTTTAAAAATACTTTCCGTCCAGCTTGACAGAAATATGCACAAAAAAGCTGTGAAGGATCTACAGCAGTTAACGTTGGGGTCTGATGTGGATGAAAGGGAGAGACAATGTAAGAGGTCAACTTTGATAGAACTGTGTAGTTGAAATACTATTGGTTATGTGAGAAGCAGCTGTATATAATACTACAACAAATTCAGGGCACAGGAGGTTGTTGGCACCTTAATTGGGGAGGACGGGCTCTTGTTATTGGCTGGAGAGGAATGAGTGGAATGGTATCAAATACATTAAAAAACATAGTTTCCAGGTGTTTGATGCCATTCCATTGACTCTGTTCCAGCCATTATTATGAGCCATCCTCCCCTCAGCAGCCTCCACTGATTCAGGGGAAGCCGAACTGGAACTCGAACCCGGGTTTGTTGTTATAGATTTATTGAATTTCAGAGGCACAGTTGAAGCTTTACAGGATATACATGGTATAGTACTGTATACACTGTCCAATTAAATGTTTACTTGCAGGTTCCTTCTCGACAATGCAAATACAACAAGAAATAATAAAAGATAAGAATATGAACATAAAGTAAATGGCTCAGTAGAATAGAATAAAAATGTTAGAATAAGTATAATACAGGAAGGAACAAATCATAGTGCAATATTTACACGTGGGTTGGGGAAGGGGGGATTTGGGAAAGGTGGGGTTGATATGTGTGTAGCATTTTATATGTGTGTGTGTGAGGGGGGGGGGTGTATGCGTGAGTGCGTGTGTGGTATATATTAGCCAATGGGTGGCTGGCATTATGTGTAACTATATGACCCTGAGCTGACTGCTCCGGCTAATGATACTCAGCCTCATAATAGAGGAGCTGGGGGAGAGGAGGAAATTAAATTGTGGAACAGTAAGCAAGCATGTCCAGGCAAAGCGAGGTGAGGGGGTGCACGGTTCGGGGGACACCTCATGCTGGGCATGGAAAATGTCCCAGACAGCCAGAGCCATTGTCTGGCCGCCAGGGAGCCAAAGGTTGCTTGTAATCAGATTTGAGGTTTTATATTCTCCAGACTGGTGGAAAAAGCAACTGTGGTGTCTTGTTTGAGGGGTGTTAGTGGGCTCATGCTGTGCTATCTACCTCTGTGTGTACCTAATGCCTGTTTACATGCTCCACATTGGCCGCTGTTTGTGATACTGCCCTAGGCTTTTGTCTGTTGCCAACAGGAACCACTTGTTCATGACACAGTGAACTACAGGCAGCAGTGTGGGACTATTTATCTCTAAATAAGTCAACCTTGCAAATTAAAAAATCATATAATAAGCTGCATCTCTGATGATACTGCCTGCAAGATGAGTGCACTGTTGTTTTTATCTGCAATGTGTTTGAGATTATTCAGTTTAAGGGATAAACAATTTGTTCTTTTTTGGGTTTGGGGGTTTTAGGTTTAATTTATTTGCACCAAAGAAAACAAGTTAAAGACAAAACAGTACAGATAAAAAACTGGTGTGCAGGTGAGGTTGGATACCCAAAAGGGCTTAAATGAAAACCACACCAAAAAAACAATATACAAATATTAGTACAACAAAAGTTTGTTCAATCAGTTAAACAAAGAATACTAATTACAAATGGTGATAGTATACTGAATATACAGAAAAAACATGTTTGATAATGTGTGTGTGTGTGTGTGTGTGAGCTAGGCTACATGGAGGAGACTACTGGGTAGTTTGGATCATCAGTCTGACCCCTAGTCTTCACTTGAAGTTATTGTCAAAGTGAAGATAGGAATTCCAGAGTATGGAACCTCTGTATCTGCTAGCTAGAGAATTGACTATGTGAGGCGCGGCAGAGGGAAGGGTGAAGGTTATTGCAGTGTCGTGTTGAATGCATGGATTTGGGATTGAACATGGAAGAATCCATTGAAAGTTTAGGTAGGCTGTCTGGGAGGTATTTGTATATGAAGGTTCATGGAGTATATTAATGGACAATATATTGAGTCCTGCAAATGTATTCTATGCGATGAGTCATTTGTGTAGGTAGGAAGCATGTGTAATAGCCCAGACAATATTGCAGTAAATGAGATATGGGTAACTTAAGCTGTAGTATAGTGTTAGGAAGCAAGGCTGATGAACCAATCCACTAATCTTTCTGATGATACAAATTTGCTGCATATGCTTTTTCCAGCATAACTTTTCATCAACTACAACACCTAGGAATCTAGTGAATTAAACCTGGTCCATTTCATTCTCACCAATTGAGATTCTGACTCTTACATTTTTTTCTTTCTTATTCTTACCAGTGAATACAACGCAGTTGGATTCTTTTTTACATTTAAAGATAATTTGATTATATGGAACCATTCAGAAAACTTGGTCATGCCCGAGTTGGCTTCATTGATTAGTGAATCGAAATTCTTGCGTGATAAAACCAAGTTGGTATCATCAGCAAAGAGAATGGGTCATTGATATAGATGAGGAATAACACAGGTCTAAGGATCGAACCCTGTGGAATGCCACAGGATATCCTGGCCCTGGTAGGTGCACAACCATTTGCATATACAAATTGTTCTCTATCATAAACATAATTATATAAGATCATGAAAACCGTAATAATGTAATTTAGCAAATAATATTTCATGATCAACTGTGTCTAACGCATTGGATAAATCTAGGGGGTAAAATGCTATGCCTCTGCTAAGTAACAACAATGATTATTTCCTTGATGATATTGACTGTGCTTATCAACAAATGGATTGTACATGGATTGCAATCTTGTAAGACTTGATATTTGGCATGAAAAGCATCGTTAGGATTCACAACTTGTTAATGGGACAGAGTCCAAGGTAGCATTCCAAGGGAAGTAGGTATAATTGAGACATCGGGATTGCGGCTCTTGAAAATACCCTGAAAACAAGTTCCTGTGAATTCATTTGATGTCCATTCTGCTCTCTATTGGAGATAAAAAGTGAGGTCCCCCATTCAGAGCTCCACAATGATCCTGTTGAGATCCAGCACTTTGCAGACCAGCTGAGCTCCTTTCTGTCCCTGGTCTCTAAAAAAGATACCGGGCCATTGCACACTCAATTGATATTCCACCACTCAAACGTAATATCATGAATGGAGGTCCAGACTCTATGAATCAGAAGACAATGCGCTTAGCTTAGCAGCAAACTGGCACTTTGTATGGTGTCTGTGGCAGCAGTGAGGAAGTGTCTAATGTGAGGCTCACAATTGTGCTTCTATAGAGTTCTAATGAGCTTCAGTGTGGAGGATGAATGGTCGGGGCCTTTCAGTGTGAGGGCCAGGGAGCGAGTGCTGTGCATACCCACACAATGGAAGCAAGAGGAGGGGAGGCAGGCAGGCACTGCACTGCAGTAACACTGCAAAGCTAAGCCATTACAAGACCCACGAATAAGAGAGATAAAATAGAACCCCATGCTGAATAAATACTGAAATGTGTGGTTTTGAAGCTGCAGTCATTGTTCTGAATTAATTTAATCTGTCATCTAAGTACATACTGTACATCCACCCATCATTTAAAAATTGTTTTTAATCACCTTAATTTAACCAGGTAGGCTAGTTGAGAACAAGTTCTTATTTAGAACTGCGACCTGGCCAAGATAAAGCAAAGCAGTGCAACACAAACAACAACAGAGTTACACATGGAATAAACAAACAGTCAATAATACAATAGAAAACATCTATATACAGTGTGTGCAAATGAGGTAGGATAAGGGAGGTAAGGCAATAAATAGGCCCTAGTGGCAAAATAATTACAATATAGCAATTAAACACTGGAGTGATAGATGTGCAGAAGATGAATGCGCAAGTAGATATACTGGGGTGCAAAGGAGCAAAATAAATAAATACAGTATGGGGATGAGGTAGTTGGGTGGGCTATTTACAGATGGGCTGTGTACAGCTGCAACGATCGGTAAGCTGCTCTGACAGCTGGTGCTTAAAGTTAGTGAGGGAGATATGAGTCTCCAGCTTTAGTGATTTATGCAGTTCGTTCCAGTCATTGGCAGCAAAGAACTGGAAGGAAAGGTGACCGAAGGAGGAATTGGCCAGTGAAATATACCTGCTGGAGCACTTGCTACAGGTGGGTGCTGCAATGGTGACCAGTGAGCAGAGATAAGGTGGGGCTTTACCTAGCAAAGATTTATAGATGACCTGGGGGCCAGCCAACGAGATCATACAGGTCGCAGTGGTGGGTAGTATATGGGGCTTTGGTGACAAAACGGATGGCACTGTGATAGACTGCGTCCAATTTGCTGAGTAGAGTGTTGGAGGCTATTTTGTAAATGGCATCGCCAAAGTCAAGGATCGGTAGGATAGTCAGTTTTACGAGGGTATGTTTGGCAGCATGAGTGAAGGATGCTTTGTTGCAGAATAGAAGTCGATTCTAGATTTAATTTTGGATTGGAGATGTTTAATGTGAGTCTGGAAGGAGAGTTTACAGTCTAACCAGACACCTAGGTATTTGTAGTTGTCCACATAATCTAAGTCAGAACTGTCCAGAGTAGTGATGCTGGACGGGCGGGCAGGTGCAGGCTGCGATCGGTTGAAGAGCATGCATTTAGTTTTACTTGCATTTAAGAGCAGTTGGAGGCCACGGAAGGAGGGTTGTATGGCATTGAAGCTTGTCTGGAGGTTAGTTAAAACAGTGTCCAAAGAAGGGCCAGAAGTATACAGGAGTATCATAGTGTGCCTCTGTGTGTGTGTGTGTGTGTGTGTGTGTGTGTGTGTGTGTGTGTGTGTGTGTGTGTGTGTGTGTATTTGCTGTTGCCCCAGCACATGACCGTGACACTGGGCTGATGTCTCCTCAGACTTGCATGATTATTATCCATGAGTATCGGACATCTTCATAACAGCTGCAGAGAGAATTGGGAAATTGCAATTAAAGATGATGGAAAATAAATAAATGCTCTGTAATTCACCCTGGGGAAAAAAATAAAAATAATGTATTCTTTAAAAGCATATTTATCATTATAGAGGTACATCTAAACCCCACAACTGCTCACGAGATAGCTGTTAATTACAGCGTTAGAGATTGGTGCCCCCCTAACATAGGAAAGAGCAGGAAGCCTGTTGGGGAAATTCTTACACAGGGACACTCGAAGTCAATCGTAAATGAATACTCCTTTATTTGTCAGAGCGCTGGAGAGGCTCCAACCAACTCAATACAGCATAGTACACATATTAATCGCCCCTTTGGCAGCCCCAGCAGTTGTCCTATAAACGGCTATACACAGACAAGTTATATTTGCATGATTTAGCATCATTACCATTTTGTTTAATTCATATGACCGACCAATACTGGTTCATAACGTGACAGACCAATATCTCACGAGGCTTCTTCTCTGTAAGCTGAGACCTTGAAACTGAGATATCTTTTGTAGTTCTCAAAACAAGGTCTGGGCGTACTGCCAAATTGCAGATACTGATAAGTGTGGATTCGTTAAATCAGTCACTTGCATGAACACAGAAATTGGTTATTAGAACACATGAATAGAACACAGAAATTAGTTATAAGGAAAGCACATTACAAGCCACTGAAGGGGGTTTGGGAATCAATATTACAATAGAGCCTGTAGCCTTTCGGGAGAGAAGCATGTAGACCACATCCCCATTCTCTAGCTCTGAAGACAATGCATTAGATGCAGGTGCATCCTATCCATTAGAATCGTATATGGCATTTAACATAACTTTCTGGGTATTGTGATACATGAATACACCACAGGCGGCTAGTCGCCCCTTAATTGGGGAGGACAGGTTCATAGTAATAGCCCGTCGTCACGTGTTTGATACCATTCCATTAACTTCATTACAGACATTATTTTGAGCTATCCTCCCCTCAGCAGCCGCCTGTGGAATACACTAATGTATGCAGGAGTGCAGGGATCATAGTCAGTGAATCTGAAGTAGGGTTGAAGGCTGTGCCAATGTTTGTTGAAGTCTCTATTGTGGTCCAATGTAATGTCAGTATTGAAGCGTCCAACATGTCCTAAATTAGCCAAACTAGCAGAGAAGGCCACCTTTGGTCTGGCTGTGTTATCTGTCTTCAGCTCCTCCACCTCTCTCTCACTGGCTTTCAGGGATGCATTCTCTCTTCAGCTCCTCCACCTCTCTCTCACTGGCTTTCAGGGATGCATTCTCTCTTCAGCTCCTCCACCTCTCTCACTGGCTTTCAGGGATGCATTCTCTCTTCAGCTCCTCCACCTCTCTCTCACTGGCTGTCACTGGCTTTCAGGGATGCATTCTCTTCAGCTCCTCCACCTCTCTCTCACTAGCTTTCAGGGATGCATTCTCTCTTCAGCTACTCCACTTCTCTCTCACTGGCTTTCAGGGATGCATTCTCTCTTCAGCTCCTCCACCTTGATCTTTTGGAACAGCAGTTCAGCCTTAGTAACACTCTTAGTGACGCTCGTTCAAGGTCAGCCTCAGCTGTCTTTCAGTCTGGCCTCAGCTCTATTCTCTGTCCCACCACCATGTCTCTCAGGTTCTTCAGCTCAGTCCAGATGTCAGGGGTTGTAGCCCCATACTCCAAGACTTTGGATTTGTGATCAAATGTTTCATTTGAGGGGGCAGTACTAAATGTCACCTTTTATTTTAAGGTATTTTCATACATAGTTGTTTTACTGTTTAGAAATAAAAGCACTTGATGTATCCAGTCCCCCTATTTGAAGAAGTCATCAGTATTTTGACAAATTCATTTCTAGTGTATTAAAGTAATAAAAAGTGTAGTATTTGGTTCCATATTCCTAGCATGCAATGGCTACATCAAGCTTGTGACTACAAACTTGGATGCATTTCGAGCTCGTTGTGATTGTTTCTGATTATGTTTTGCCCATAGGAACTGTCCTGAGTAAGGTGTATGAATATTTATTATTAGATGTACACTCTCTCCAAAGGGAAAAAAATAGACATAATAAAATGTATATTGATGAATGTAGAAATATACCTATGCTGATTGCAGTGTCAACTGCCTCCCCAGACTGCATTTAGTGGAACCACAGTGACATCACCTGTTCTGATCCAGTACTGCTACTAATCTTTTGGTAAAATCTCTGTAATTCCCAACCATGCTCACTAGATGGCACCAAGAAAAAGAAATCAAACTAATATCCATTCCAAAAGCAGGATTTGTACTTACTGTTGAGCTGTATTGCAAACCTGAAGCATGTAGGTAACAAGCCCGTAGGCTTGTTACCTACAATAATTATCTTAAGTATCTTAACAATAGTATCTTTGATTTTTTATTTACCCTTTATTTACCTAGGCAAGTCAGATAAGAACAAATTCTTATTTACAATGACACATACCGGGGAACAGTGGGTTAAGTGCCTTGTTCAGGGGCAGAACGACAGATTGTCACCGTGTCAGCTCGGGGATTCGATCCAGCAACCTGATACTGGCCCAACGCTCTAACCACTAGGCTGGCTACCTGCCGCCCCAAATAACGATTGTCTGTATTGATGTGATCTCTCACCATTTTGGATCTTGCCAGACTGGGAATGCTTCATGCTTGAAATCATAGGTCTTATCCCAATTATTCAAATACATACTTTCTAGACAAGTAAAACTGTCATAGCTCCTGCACAGGACAAATGAAGATCGTATAATGACAACAAGTATGTTATTGGAAGTGACATGTGACATTCAAGGATAACTGTCACTATGAGGCTTGTACAGTATAATAGCCCAGAGGAGCTGAAAAATGCTCTGGGGACAGAGAATATAGCCATTTCCCCCAGCTAGTTTTAATTCAGATACAAATACCCTGAGGTAGCAACCAACACTGACTCTCACTGCTTAAAGGGGAAATCCAATCAAAAACATTTTATTTTGTATTACTAGTCCACTGTTGATGCAGTCCTAAAATGTTTTACATGTCAGCAGTCAAGTTTTCAAGATATTGGACTTTCAAGAAGCAAAGTGTCACTGACCACATCATAATGATGATGCAAAATGCATCCCAAAACATTTTTGGGACAGTATCAACAGTGGACAAATGAAAAAGATTGACTGCTGTAGGCTCTGATATTGGTATTGCTCGTTGGTACAGTATGATAATAGTGAGTGGTTGAGCTCCTAAGAGCATGTTAGGCTATGCATCCTACATCTGTCTATTAGGAGAGTCCCAGAGAACGAGTTCGCCCTGTCACTGTCATGAATTTGAATTGCTTTTCATTCTTGGCTGCATGGTCACGTTTCTTTGACTTTATTTTCCTGATGGCACTTTAGGAAATGATGACTTGTGGGCAATACTAAGTAATTACAATTCCTGTGCCTTGGCCCAGATGAGATTCAGTAATACAGTGTATTCGGAAAGTATTCAGACTCCTTGATTTTTTTCCACATTTTGCCTTATTACAGCCTTAATCTAATATTGATTAAAAAACACTTTCCTCATCAATCTACACACAATACACCATAACAACAAAGCAAAAACAGTTATTTTTTTCCTTCTGCATATCTATGAACATTAAAAAAAAATATTTGATCCACTGCTGATTTTGTAAGTTTTCCCACTGACAAAGAAATGTTCAGTCTATAATTTTAATAGTAGGTTTATTTGAACAGTGAGAGACAGAATAACAACAAAAGAAATCCTGAAAAACGCATGTCAAAAATGTTATAAAATGATTTGCATTTTAATGAGGGAAATAACTATTTGACCCCTCCCCTCCCCTCTCGTTGCCTGTATAAAAGACACCTGGGAGCCAGAAATCTTTGATTGAGAGGGTCAAATACTTATTTCCCTCATTAAAATGCAAATCATTTTATAACATTTTTGACATGCGTTTTTCTGGAGTTTTTTGTTATTCTGTCTCTCACTGTTCAAATAAACCTACCATTAAAATTATAGACTGAACATTTCTTTCAGTGGGCAAACGTACAAAATCAGTAGGGGATTAAATATGTTTTCCCTTACTGTATATCACATTTAAATAAGTATTCAGATCCTTGACTCAGTACTTTGTTGAAGCACCGTTGGCAGCGATTACAGCCTCGAGTGTTCTTGGGTATGACACTACAAGCTTGGCACACCTGTATTTGGGAAGTTTCTCCCATTTCTCTCTGCACAGCCTCTCAAGCTCTGTCATGTTGGATGGGGAGCATTTCTGCACAGCGAGTTTCAGGTTTCTCCAGAGATGTTCAATCGGGTTCATGTCCGGGCTCTGGCTGGGTCACAAGGACATTCAGAGACTGATCCCGAAGCCACTCCTGCGTTGTCTTGGCTGTGAGCTTAGGGTCGTTGTCCTGTTGGAAGGGGAACCTTTGCTCCAGTCTTGAGGTCCTGAACGCTCTGGAGCAGGTTTTCATCAAGGATGTCTCTGTACTTTGCTCCGTTCATCTTTCCCTCGATACTGACTAGTCTCCCATTCCCTGTCGCTGAAAAACATCCCCACAGCATGATGTTGTCACCATAATGCTTCACCGTAGGGTTGGTGCAAGGTTTCCTTCAGACGTGATGCTTGGCATTTAGGCCAAAGAGTTCAATCTTGGTTTCATCAGAACAGAGAATCTTGTTTCTCATAGTCTGAGTCTTTAGGTGCCTTTTGGCAAACTCTAAGATTATTTGAAGCGTGAGTAATTATCAGAATGACATTCTATTTCATGTAAAGCTTCAGGGTGTTGTATTGTGTTTAATTTTTGTATTGTAACCTCTGTTGATATGACATTTCCCCCAGTGCAGTAAGGGTGAAATGAGGAGCTATTGTTCCATATGGGGTTAAGGTATCATGTGGACAGTGTGTTTGTAAGTATTCATATCTTTTTATGACAAATAAATAAGGACATATTGTACCCAGATATTTGAAAGTCCATTCTAACTGAACATTGTGGTCTCTGTATTTTGTTTTTCTATAGAAAGCAGAGCCACTAGGCATTTCACTTGGTACTTACTGTACTCGTTTTATGCACTTTATTAAAACAGATTTATTTCACTTGGTTGTAATTTAAACTGAACTTTACTTGGTGACTTCATCTTGTGGAGATTTCCCTTCTACATGATCCTATTTAAGCTTCGACAGAATAAACCCCAAATTAGTTTGTGTCCTGTGCTGTTTACTTTCGCCAGGCTACATGAAGAAGCCGGATGTGGAGGTCCTGGGCTGCCGTGGAAACATGTGGTCTGGGCTGGTTGGACGTGCTGACAAATTTTCTAAAACGACGTTGGAGAAATTAACATTCAATTATCTGGCAACCGCTCTGGTGGACATTCCTGCAGTCAGTATGTCAATTGCATGCTCCCTCAAAACTTGAGACATCAGCGCCATTGTGTTGTGTGAAAAAACTGCACATTTTAGAGTGGCCTTTTATTGTACCACGCACAAAGTGCACCTGTGTAATGATCATGCTGTTAAATCAGCTTCTTGATATGCCACACCTGTCAAGTGGATGGATTATTTTGGCAAAGGAGAAATGCTCACTGACAACAAAAAAATACCTCTCAGAAGTGAACCATTTCTCCCCCCCCAGATGACAACTGCAGATATTGTTTGAAAACGGTCATTTTTTGTAAGGACAATTCATGACGTCCTCCCTCACAGCTACCTTTCCATCCATCCACCCACCCATTATGACTATTTTTCTTCCCTCTCAATGTGAGTGAGAGTAACTGTCTCCAGTGGAAACTTGCGAGGTAAATGAGGTGTGGCTCTAAATGTCAGAGCGGGCATCTCTTCCTGGGTGCCTCAATCAATGAGAGGCAGTATCATGTGCTTAATCAGCCAGGTGTTAGAGGGAGGGAGGGAACGGGCAGATCAGAACACTGTGGAGAGAGATAGGGAGGAAACACACTGGTCACTCAAACTCTTAGAAGTCTCTTTATAGTGAAGGTGTTCGTTATGGGAGGACAGTCGCCGGAACACACACGTATAACAACGTTCACATTTTCAGACAAGGGATATCATTCATTCTCTCACACACAACAGTAAAAGGGGAAATATCAAAGCCTAAATGAGCACTGTTGAGATCCTCTCTAGTCCAGAGTGGGGAAGCTGCTCTCATTTCCTTGTCTCCTCTACAGAGGAGGCCTCTCCTCCCACACTGGTCTATGGCGGTCTGTCTGGGTGGGTCATTACGTGTGATGGAGCTGTTGCAGAAAGCCTTGGCTTCACCCATCGGGCAGTGGATCAATCATCTGATGCCTGAGGGAGACAAGCCCTCCCAGTCCCCACAAAGCCCTCTCAGTGTTCAGCCTCACAGTCTGTCAATCCTACTCATCTCATCCATTGGCTTTTGCATCCTGTTGCTCTGATTGTCAGTCTGTTCCTCTTAGCTGAAGAAGTAAGTGGATTCTTTCACCTGCTGGAGATCAAAGTCGCCTGGGAGACAAGAACACAACCTCACGTCAGGGAAAAGGGGTAGGACGTAGTGGAGGATACATTAATGGGTAATGATTGTCTACGTTTTGATCGGTCAAATAGTGGTCCAATTCTGAGTTTCCCTGACATATGGCTGTTGACTTCTATAGGACACTGTATAGGAAGGAGTCAATGTTCTCACTACCATTATATACAGTGAATTCGAAAAGTATTCAGACCCCTCACCAGTCTACACACAATACCCCAAAGTGACAAATAATAATAAATACAGTACCAGTCAAACGTTTGGACATCTGCTCATTCCAGGGTTTTTCTTTATTTTTTACATTGTAGAAGAATAGGGAAGCAGTCAAAATTATTAAATAACACATAGGGAATCATGTAGTAAGCAAAAAATATATTTTATATTTGAGATTCTTCAAAGTAGCCACCCTTTGCCTTGGTGACAGCTGGAATGCTTTGACCAACAGTTTTGAAGGAGTTCCCACATATGCTGAGCACTTGTTGGCTGCTTTTTGATTTGATTTGTTTAAAAAAAAAAATTGGTTGCTTCATGATTCCATACGTGTTATTTCATAGTTTTGATGTCTTCAATATTATTCTACAATGTAGAAAATAGTAAAAATAAAGAAAAAGCCTTGAATGAGTAGATGTGTCCAAACTTTTGACTAGTATGTATATTTACAAAAAAAAGGCCTCTCCGCCAACAAGAGGGGTGTGAACAGTTTGGGGTCGCATGGGTTGTGAGGTGGGGCTTTGTTACTACGCCGATAAATGACTATATCCATCCGGACCTTTGCGTGACCAGACCTTCTCAAATAGTACATGAGTACCCCTGTTGTATAACAACGTCTAGCTAGTATTCAGCTAGTACTCCACTGTATTCTGTTAGAGGAGACAGCCAGCGGTTACCGTAGTGATGGCCTCTGTGTGGTTCAGACACCACTAGACCTGCCTGAGTCGTGTAAGGAGACTTTGCATTGCGGGTGGAGCTGCTGGTACCAACCAGCCTCAGATGGACAGAGGTTAAACAACCACAAAAGCTGATGATGGGCAGACGGGTGTGGTGCTGACACTTTCATCAATCAACCCCTGTGCTGTGGGGATTATCCCATGGATCTGATGAACAGAATACACAGGTCCTGTAGGGTGCAGACAAAGAGAGAAACACTGACCTGTTTGAGGCACTTTGGCCAGTAGTAGCAGCATCCTCCGGTACTCCAAAAACTTAGTGTTTTTGACCTCGCTCCTGGAGGAGAAAGGATGACAGATTAAGTGCTTATTAAGTTGTTGTTGTTGTTGTGGTGAGTGGTTGATCAGGAGTCCCTATTATTGAAGAGAGCAGGGCAGTTGTGCAGTCTCCTCAGGCTCATCTCTTTAAGCTCCTGCCTTTCTCATCTAGCCTCTCCTCCTAGGGGCTATGATGAGGGGCTGGCCTGGATGCCCAATTACCCCACCGAAGGAGCAGTGTGGATACTATGTACACTTAACCAAACACCAAGTGATTACTGTAAAAACAACTTTTTACAAGCAACCTAACCGTAAAAAATATTTTTACTGTAACCACTAGTGGTCTGTCAAGCTTCTAAACAGTCACTTTTAAAGGTATAGTCTGGGAATCGGTGCACTTTTAAAGCCATTTCTGTATTTGATGGCATAGTTAAAAGCCCATCTAATGTTTAGTAAGTTTAGTTTCTACAGTGCTCAAACTACTACTTTAAGGATGTGTGTGTATGCTTTACCATTAAAGTCCAGCTATGGCAACTCCAGGCTTAAAAAGTACAAGCAGAGAGAGAGAAACTGATCGCAGCAGGAAACTCCACGTGTTTTAGAACCATTTATCTACCATAGTTACTGTACATGTCTGTTTTTACCGTTTATGCCAGGGGTTACCACACTCGTTTTGTCGTTTGACAAAAAAAATGTTGCGACCCCACCATGTAAAAAAAGTGATCAAAGTAATAAAAGATATCAACGGTCAATGTTTGCTTTTTTTAAATTGGAGTTATTACAATCTATTACAAATCAGTATGACTACTTTTGACAGTATTTAAATCTGAAGGAAGTATGGTTTGAAGTGACAAATGCAACAAAGGAATTGGGAGGTTAATCATTTTGTATGGTCTTCTGTGTAGAAAAGGACATACAGTGATTGTTCTTTCCCCCCCCCAGTCGGATTTAGTGTCTGGTCTAGTCCACTCTGGCTTGTGGGCATTGTAGAGGGAAACAGAAAACACATAAGTGCTTGAGAGTCTTATTATGGGGTCATCATTTTTTGTAGCTTATTAAAGTGTTCAAAGGATAGTGCCACCCACTAGTGGTATAGTATAGCCAGTATAGTATAGAAGTATAGTATAGAATTCTGTAGTTAACTGAAGTATACTGTCCAATACCATACACTGTAGTATCCCTCAATTGTTAAGTGCTTACTATAGTATTTTGTAGCATATTATAAAATACTAAGCACTGTAGAATCCCTCGAGCATGTGTAGCACTTACTATATAATTTTGTAGTAGAATACTATAGTAAATACTACAATATTACCAGAAAAACAAATGTAGTAAATACTACAGTAATGTCCGCAAAAACACACTTGTTTAACTATAGTAAATACTACAGTGTTTAAATGTGCATATACCCTGCCCATTCCCCTCCCGATATCCCAATTTTTGCCACCCATAAGTCAAAACCTACATGTCAAGTATAGACCATATACTGTACATGTACAGTGTTCCCTACAGGTTGTAGAAAACTCTGTTTAGACCCCAGTCCTACCTACCTACAGGTTATGGAAAATGTGCTCTTTTAGTATTTCTCCAGTAGGTTTCCTGAACCAGAAAGCCTCCACTTCTATGTCAAAGATAATAAAACAAAAACACTATAGTAAATACTACAGTAATGTCCGCAAAAATATTACACTAAATACTACAGTATACTACGATCAGCAACACCACTACATTCATTACTACAGTATATAATAGCGATGCACGATAAAATAAAGAAATGAATAGGTAAGCATATCAGAATCAGACGATATTAGCTAAATGCCAACGATGTCTAGTTTAACGCTGATGTGCAAAACCGATGTCAAAGCTGACGTGCATACTTATATAACGTAAAAAATACAGCGCTACACAGAACAAGAGAAGAAAAATACAAAGGGCACACTTCCAACAACTAAACAAGTTCAAGTCGAGCAATCATTTGAAAGAGTAAGAAAAATTCAGCGAGACAGCTCAAAAGGTGAAATCCATTAATGTCAAGATAATGGAATTCATGGCCCTTGACAAGCAACCATTCTCAAGCACAGATGCACTTGGCCAAATCAATTCCAGTAATTAACTAAAGAATTATACATTTACTCTGACACGTCGCGACCCACACTTTACGAAGGCTGCTCTATTTCGTATTTTTTTATGTGGGCACATTTGAAGGAAGAAACCGCTGTGTTCATTACAAACAGATTTAACTGCTACCGTAGGTTACTGACGTAACCCCGGTTCTAAGAACCAAGCTTGATTTTAAATATATATATATATATTATATATATATATAATATATATAAAATATTTATATATAAGTTTCTCTCACAACCCTATTTTAAAATCAGACGACGTGACTTCTTAGTTTGGGAAACGCTGTTTTATGCATACATGGCTGAGGCAGTGGGATTGGCGGTGCCATTGTATGTACTTTTTGGTGAGCAACGTATTCAGTAAATATGCACAGTGACATACATTCTGAGATAAAATAGTGTGATGTTTATTTATATAAAATGTGTTTAAAAAAACAACAACTTTTTCCTGTCTGGTTTTTATCTTCATAATAATTATGTGTAAATTAAACCAAACTGCTCTGCCAGTGAGGTGGGCCAGTGGTCCAGTTTGTGTGTGTGTTGTAGAAACTTACGATAGCCCAGAGCAGTATTTCTGCAGTAGGAAGTTGGACAGCTCTTGAAGGATGGGCTGGCTGTGCAGTGCCACAAACTGCTCCCGGCAAACCTGGCAACCCAAGAGAGCACAACATGCTCAGCTACTCTACTATACTCCCAACACTCAACCAACCGCTCTATTCAACACTGACAGGGGGAGAGAAGCAGAGGTGGAAAAGGAGGGAGGGGATAGAAGACAAGCTAGAGTGATTGGTGCCAATCATTACTGCTGTCAGGTCAGGACCAATTTAATGCATTCCTGAAGAATGACCTAAAGATGCACTCAAACTTTTGTAATATTTCAGACAGTAGTTCCGAAAGTGGTGGTCATGAGCCAAAAGTGGGCCCCGTTTTGTGTGTACTACGTTATCAAATTGTGTACTACAGTACGTCATCCATTTAGCGTGATATGTTACGTCCTGAATTTCTTCCTTTTTTTGTTGTTGTCTTCAATTCATATGATATGTTACGAATCCAATTCGTGACAACTTTTGTTGTTTCAGATTCTGGAGTGCATCTTAAAGGGGTAATAAAATCCCATGTCATATGTTGAGGTGCTGACCTAGTTATTTTGAGCGCTTCCCCTTGCTTTTTGTTCAATTGGCTATGAAATTAGGGAAGAGCACTTTGAGATTTAAACATGACAAGAAACAATACTATGAAATAACCTCTTCAATACTAATCACAGGAGATTGGATGAAGAAATAACAGTTGGAAGCTCTTCTCTTCACATAATTCATACAGAAATGCCATTATGGTAATTCGGATAGTTTGGATCTTTATAGAACAGGAGCATCTCAATATAGTCTGGTCATCACTAGTTAACACAGCCACAAAGTCATACACCCTGCCTATTCATACAATTTTTGTTAAAATCTGATTTTAGACCTAACCTTAACCACATTGCTAACCTTATGCCTAACCCTAAGCTTAAATAAACTCTTTGATTTCAGATTTTTTTGACGATATAGTACATTTTGTAGCTGTGTTATCTAGTGGAAACCATTTAGACTTGTTGACACCTCGATGTCCTGAGGGGCAGGGAAACAGCCATATATACACTCCGTAAAGGACAGGACGCAACACCGGGACATATGGCACCGCCTGCCAACAGCTGTAACGGCATGTATTAAGGGCCAGGCAGACAGTGGTATAAAGTCATTGACATCAGGGAAGGCCTATAAAAAGGTAGGATACAGGGGAGCTGTGTGCTAAGACCGTAAAAGTTACAGTAATGAAGGTGAGAATTGTACTGCACTAAAGTACCTTGTTCATCGTGTCGACTGTAAGGGCGTGGGTCCAGAAGCAGTCGTGGACGGAGACGAACGTCAGGCCGGCGCTAGAGGAGCACACAGAGTAGAAACATGAGAGATAGGGCTAGACGCCGTGGAAGGAAATCGTGGTGGAAACTGTAATATGAGGTTACACAGCCTGTGAGACATACTGAGATTTGAATCAACGTGACATACTATGAAAACAGTTTATGGGATCAAACAGAAATTGTTATTCAGATGGGTCTTGAGAGCAGACAGTGCATCAGCTGAATGGTGGTAGAGTGTGGTAGGGAATGTGATCAGAGGTCCGTCCTGTGTGGTGGGGGTCAGAGGTCAGTACTTAGTGTACCTGTAGCAGTAGAGAGCAGTCAGCATCATGTGTGTGGAGTCCAGAGAGTGGATGAAGTTAGGAGGGAAGGCATTCTTCTGTTTCACTGTGTCTGGCTTCCTGTGGACAATAAACAAAAAACAGTTGTTCACAGAGAAAGCGCACAGTCACACACATACAGTGGGTCTCTCTCGTGCACCCACACACAAACATGAAACATAGGGCTAGACGCCGTGGAAGGAAATCGTGGTGGAAACTGGACACCGTAATATGAGGTTACACAGCCCGTGAGACATACTGAGATTTGAAACAGAAGAATGCCTTCCCTCCTAACTTCATCCACTAAATAAGAATTTGTTCTTAACTGACTTGCCTAGTTAAATAAAGGTAAAATTAAAAATGTAAAAATAAATAATTAAGTCCCTGATGACGCAAGCACCTGAAAAGCCAGTGTCATAGTCCACGGATCAGTGCACAGGTAGGTCAGTATGAATTAATAACAAAGAAAACAAAATCAGATGTTCAACTGATAAAGGCAGCTCGCCAACACAACTGCACTCTATACTTCCACTTCCTTTTCATGTCCTGTGTAAGCCCACAGCTAATTGGGTGTTGGCGAGAAAGGAAAACATATTGCCGTCTTTGCAGATGTTTTGGCTACTGTCTTCCAACTGAAAGTCTGCAGAAATGTAAATGTCCATTGAGGAGGTTACCACATCAGTCACGGGCCGCTTATAAGGAACGGGACACAGACACATACAAGAAAGCCAGCTACGACATCCAACGAGGTGGAATCCTATTACACCGGCTCCGACACTTGCAGACGATAACGGATTACAAAGGGAAACCCAGCCGTGAAATGCACAGTGACGCAGAACTCCCAAACGAGCTAAATGCCTTTTATACTCGTGTCGAAGAAAATAACACTGAGTCTTGCATGAAAGCGGCAGGGTAGCCTAGTGGTTAGAGTGTTGGACTAGTAACCGAAAGGTTGCAAGTTTAAATCCCCGCGCTGACAAGGTACAAATCTGTCGTTCTGTCCCTGAATAGGCAGTTAACCCACTGTTCCTAGGCCATCATTGAAAATAAGAATTTGTTCTTAACTGACTTGCCTAGTTAAATAAAGGTAAAAAATATATTTAAAAAATGAAAAATAAAAAGCCCCTGTTGTTCCGGATCACTGTGTGATCTCGCTTTCTGTGGCAGATATGAATAAAACTATTAAACAGGTTAACGCTCGAAAGGGAGCTGCTATATGTAATGCGAAAGAAAATCAATGAATATCCCAGAAAAAAATAGTAAGGCTAAGTGGATTTTGACTCATCGTTAACGCTTAGGCTACATGACATGGGATGTGCAAATTCAAGGCTCTACGCTGACATTTTTAACAAGGACCACATTTAGGAGTACAACGAAAGTACATTTGAGTCACCTTCATCTCCCCTTTAAGGGGCGGGCCTTTACCTTGGTAACGTGGGATTCGCATGTCTGTCTGAGAGGTCCATCTTTGCTTGTAGCAGTTGAGCAAGCTCAAACTAACATTGAACAACCTAGAGAACAAATGATGTAAATAGCCAAGAAACACAAGTATAAATTCACACTTTAGTAGACTTTAGTGTAAATTATATCAACTTCTATTCCTGTGCGCTTCTAAAAATGTATCTTCCAGTGTTTCACTCAGTAACCCAGGCACTGTTGCTGTGCGATTATTTTTTATTTATTAATTTGACCTTTATTTAATTAGGCAAGTCAGTTAAGAACAAATTCTTATTTTCAATGACGGCCTAGGAACAGTGGGTTAACTGCCTGTTCAGGGGCAGAACGACAGATTTGTACCTTGTCAGCTCGGGGATTCGAACTTGCAACCTTTCAGTTACTAGTTCGATGTGGGATATATGGGACTCTACGTAGTTCTTTCCTTAGAAATAAGAAATCATTCTTATTTATGTGATGTGTGTGATTAGCTACCAGCTATAAAACAATACAGCAGAAATAGTTTGAAAATAGCTACGGCAGGATGTTTTTTTGCTATATGCTGTATCACAACTCGCACATGTGCTCACGCTACTTTTTCAGTTCGCACACATCTATTTTTAGGCACATGAGTAAAAAGGTCGCACTGTAGAACCCAGAAATTCACTCACAGAGACGATGAAGGAGCATCATGCCACAGAGTTTCTAAACCCAGAGGTGCAACATTGTGAGATTTCCGGGAACGCTTGTGAAACAGACCAAGCAGATAAGGCAGCTGGTGGAAAACAGTGGGATGGAGAAGAACTTACTGTTTAGAGTCATGGGTGATCTGGAGACTTAGGTCCTGGATGGTACCCTTCAGCTGCAGCAGACATGAGGGGAAAAGGGAGGACATGAGTGAGTCAAGTAGGTTTGATGATGTCATTTCACTCAATGAAATTGTGGAGGGGACACTGGATTAGGATGAGACATTCTGTCCACAAACAGGGTAGACTTTCCACCACCTACGTCAGTCCTTATTTCTAACAAATTGATGGAAGATCAAATTATTGTGGAGTCCATTTTTATTGAATGCCTCTGATTGACCTACAAGTGCTCAGAGGTAACAGACATGACAATAGGACATTCATTACTGGTAAAAACCTGACTTGAGCTAGCATGCTAAATACAAGCCTACTAAGACATGTTAACAAAGAGTTTGTTCCCTAGGAGTGATTCTAACTAGTGCTCAATATCTCAAAAACATCTATTGACAGAGCAGAAACACACCGCTAGCAACTGTAGGCGCTGTCACAGAAGAGAGGCATTTGACCAGGCTGAGGTGAAAAATGGAGCCCATCACTTTCAAATAAATTTCTAAAGCCATTTTTACATCAGCAGATGTCACAAAGTGCTTATACAGAAACACACTCACACACAGAGCAGTAGAGGTGCCCTGCTCAAGGTGGCAGTGCACTGAGCCGGGACAGAGACAGGCCAGGACACAGCTGAGACCTGAAGTGCTGAGGATAACTTGAGAGATGGAGCTTTCAGAGGTTTCCTCCCCCTGTCTGTCAGCAGAGGTCAGCAGAAGTCAAATGAGGTGAAGAGAGCCCTGTAATTGGTTACTGCTTTCAGGCCCCTCTACCAGTTAAAGACACACTAATAGCCAAATAATAAGCTGTCTGCCAGGTGGGTCAATTAGGGGGGAAAAGGGACCTAAGTTTGCTTGTTATTTTCATGATCTCTCCAGTGGACATGTGACTGGCATTAATGGTGACCACAGCCAGATTGATTAAGCTATAGAGCATATATTGTATAAATATTCTCATATTTCCCTTTGAAAAGGACTACGTTTGACATGTACGCGCTCGTATAACAGCGCAGCGGTACAGGGTAACTTTACTGTGGACAAGTGTAGCGGGACAAAAAAGGAAGGCTCGCTGCTTGGGTGTAAGACGTTCAACTGTTCAGTGAAAGACTTTTGAAAGTTAATATTCTGTTAACTCATAGCCAAATAATGTTGTCTCATCCTATACTCGTATGTGGTCAAAGCATATATTGGAGAAAACAAAAAAACACTTAAAAAAAAAAAACACCTCAAACTTGTATTTAAAACAGACTGTTTCAAAAATGCTTTACTATTTCCTCAAGGAGGATGAGCTGGCCAATCAGCGGCCTACTCGCATGAATATTTTTTATGACCAGTATACGCCCATACCATGCTGTTGTTGGAGTACGCCCACACCATTCCAACACAGAAAAGCTGCTTTAGAACATACTTAAATATATATATTTTTTAATATTGTCATTAAATTTAGGTTATATTTCATAGATATTTGGAAACACTGGAGAGTTACTTTCATGCTTCTCTGAGCTCTAACTAAGCAACATCTAGAGTAAGCGACATTTAGTCTTACCATCTGCGTCCTGGTCCGGTGGTAGGGTTGAATGATGGGCAGGCCCAGGGGCGTCACCCACTCCACCGTGTTGCCCGATTTAGCGATGAGCCTGGCGCTCTCCGTCAGCCAGTCCTGAAACAGAGGGCACCGCCAAGGGTCAGCCAATGGAAGGAGAGGTAGCTACTGAGTGAAAGTAGGACACTTGAAAATACCACTCACAGGTCACAGCATTCTACTCCTCTGCTGCCAGCTACTGTAGATACACAGAACTAAGCAATTCAATTCACTTCCATCACCCACTGTTCACTGGTGAGTACATTTGTGCTCAAATTAAGATGTTTGTGAAATTGAGGAAAATGTGAGAATAAAGACACATTACATTCACTCAGCAGCTTGGAAGTATAATCAGTTTAAATTTAGATGCAGTTTCTTTCGTGATTATATCTATCCGTGCAAACAAATGGAGAGTTTTCAAAGAAACAGGTGGAACGTTGTTGCTTGCAGACAATATAACACTAGCATAGATATAACAGAGCAACAGTGCTGGCCTGGCTGTTGCTGAGTCTGACATATATCACTTCCATTCAAGAGAGAGCATTAGGGTTCTAGAAGTCCTCATCCACAGCCTCAGTGTAGGAGACTAATATTTACATTTCACATTTTAAGTAATTTATCAGACGCTCTTATCCAGAGAGACTTAAAGTAGTGAGTGTGTACATTTCTATACTGGTCCCCATGGCAATCGAATCCACAACCCTGGCATTACAAGTGCCATGCTCTACCAACTGAGCCACACGACCCAGCTAGCAGGCAGGCCCAAAGCTGGCCCATTAATCAGACTGTCTGCCTGCTTTCTCGCCCTCTTTCCCCTGCTTTCTGGCCCTCTTTCCCCTAATCATCCTACCTCTCCTCTCCCCCTCCTTCTTCCAGGAACTCCCAGCCAGGTACAGGGAGGAGGGGAAGAGAGAGGGATTGATCATGTACTGTAACTAGCCACCACTGCGCTCTTCTTGAGACTGCTGTGTAGACCCAGCAGGACCTGACCAATTTAGAGACGAACCAGGAGCTGGAGCAAGATGAAGGGGGAATATTTCATTTGAGCTGGGGCTGTGTGCCCTCACCGTAAAGCTACCCTGATCATTCTTTCTCAAATGGTTTTAATGCATGAGCCCATGCATATGATGAACGAGCATGGCTACTGTGCTAATAGTAAAGCAAACTATAGTCGTTAATAATAAGTGCTGCGTCAACTGTGGAGCTGGTATATGCAGCAGGTAGATGGATATATTAGTAATGTGTGTCAACACAGGGTACCTGGATCTCTCTGGTGCCGGTGAACATCTCCTTCAGACTGCTGAACACCTGTTGGACCAGATAGTGAGAGGCGTCCCATACGTACTCCTGCAATCACAACACAATCTCAATGGCAGGACAATGCATATATCCAAATCCAACACATGTATATTTATTTATAGGCACATAATCAAAATGAGTAAAAGACCAAGCACAGAATCCAGAGGAACTCCACAAGGTAAATTATGCGCTGTTCCATAAAATAATTCCTGGGTTGATTTGAATAGGGAGGGTTGCATTGTAACAAACCTCCACCTCGCAAACCCGAACTGTTCACACCCCTCTTGTTGGCAAAGAGAAAACATTTGCAGTTTTATAGATGCACTACGCAGAAATCGCTTCGCCATTTCCTGGTTGCTACAATTCTAATAGTTCGCTTAAGTATAGTGTAGAGAATCATTGTACCATCTAAACCGCTGTGAAATATATTTTACATATCCCAATATATCGTATTTTTAGCTGTTTGACGATGGTGTACAAAACTGAAAGTAAAAGACTCAAAAATGAAACTTAATAGGAAGCATAGAAATAGCTTCATAGAACAGATCTGTCGCTTCTTAGACTGGCATTCAATGAGAATGTATTTATTTTATTTATTTAACTAGGTACGTCAGTTAAGAACTGGTTGTCCCTCAAAAAGTTACATATTGCCTGCAATTTTACATGTGTGTTCATATGATATCGCGAGTCGAATCCCGAATCGCATTGACCCCATTCTGGGTCTGGATCCAGCCTGCGGTCCGCCTATTGAGCATGGCTGCAGTAGATTATGACAATCACCATTTTTATAGGTATCAACGATTTGTGTAAAATTCGACTGAAAAGAAAAGGTATAAATTCATGATGATATTGATGCGCTCAACTAAATGGATATCAGAAGTATGAACGTCACATTACAGTGCTTTGTGAACGTCGCATTGGGGTGGCAGGTGGCCTAGTGGTTAGAGCGTTGGACTAGTAACCGAAAGGTTGCAAGAATGAATTCCTGAGCTGACAAGGTAAAAATCTGTCGTTCTGCCCCTGAACAAGGCAGTTAACCCACTGTTCCTAGGCCATTTCCAATATGGCGGCCAAACAAATGCATTTCAATGGGATAAGGCGGTTTTCACAGTAATAAAAATTTCCCGCTACATTGTTCCCAGATTCCCTGTTCAACTAATGAGACAATTTCCCTGGCTGTTAGACGGGAAACACACAAGATGAAATCAGATTAGGTTACTACCGAATTATAATAGGTCTGTGTGCATGTGAAGTATCTAAAGAATAATAAAATCAATGGCTAATATAGACAGATACAGTTTAAGACGTCTCACAGCCGTCAGTATGGCACATTTCTCGTAACACAGTCGTATGTTATAGGAGATGATTATGTGATACTATTCATCCAGAAAGGCCACAGCGAGTGACATCAAAACCCAACAATTACATAGATGAATGGTAGGCCGTACCTTGGGGAAGTCATCGACCTCCTTGAGCCTCTTCTCTATCTGGAGGCGTCCTCCGTAGCGCGTCACCCCGTACACCACCGTCATCACCGTCTGCTTCACCACCTTCCTGCTGATGAAGCCCTCCAGCACCTGGGCGATCTTCAGACCCTTCTCTGAGTCCCGCGCACGGAACTCCTCCACCTATAAAACACACAGAGCACCAAACACAGTCTGACTGTCATCTTGTCCAAAGGGAAACGCACGGACTCAAAAGTATCATACATTAACTCTGACAGTCCCATAGTATAACATGGGAGCATAAGAGAACCACATTGTGCTGCAGACAGTACATTGATTTAGACTGCCAGTGAATGACAGTTATCACAGATCTGACTCAACAGGCCAGTGGCTTTAGCAGCAGTTTGCTGTATAGCCTGTACAGAACCTGCTGTAGTAGTTCTACAAGTGAACAGTCTAAATCAATGAACTGCAATCACCTTAAAGACACACCAGGTGTATCCTTCCTGTAAACATTGTTGCCTTGATGATTGGTGACCTGTATGTACTGGAGGTGTTTGTCCTCCAAGACTCAGAGCGGAGCTGATTTCATCAGCTGCTTTCTAATAAGCGCTCCTCAGGGGTGGCTGGACAATGGAGGTAGGAGAAGGGAGCAGGAAGCGCTGCCACAGCAGCATTCTGAAAGCAGCCCAGCTCATTGAGAACTCATCAGTGTACTACGCTCCAGCTAAATGCGACTTCATGTTTTGGGCTTTTTTTTAATCACAGCATAAACGTTCTCCGCTCTCACCGGTGCTTAAATCAAATGATCTACCATCTAAAATATGTAGCTTGGTCAGCGCAAAATCCTTGGGATGTGCCTTCTGCGCTGCAGTGACTGGGGCTCAGGGAGGCCTGGGGTGAGAGGTAAAGTAAAGCCTGCTCTGACTAGTCTGAGGAGAGCAGGTGCGGTTATTGTAGACTGTGCTCAGTGCAAAGGAAAAAGTACACCGTTGTTCCCTAGGTATCCAACCACCCAGATAAATAAATGAGCAAGCTCGATAATGAGACACTCTTCAAGTACAACATTATGTATTAATTGATAAACTACGGATTTCAGCAACTGTTTCGACCTTGTGTGTTAATTCTACATTATAGGTGGAAGGGGCAGGGCAATACAATCACCCAGCCACTGCCCACTGGCGCCCAGGCTGACTGACCTGCTGTGCCACCCCGCTGTAGACATCCTGGGGCACCTCACAGGGAATTAGGTTCACAGAGGTGGCACCAATCACATCCCGACCCAGGGCTGCGTAGTGCTGGAGACCATTACACGAACCATCCTGAGGGGAGGAAGGAGGGAGTGAAGAGAGAAATATAAGACACTTATTGGGGTTGCAAATAAAAGCTTAAATCGAGGTCATAGATGAGTCCTGAAGAAGCACAGACAGATGAGGTCAATGAGCTGCTCAACTCTACATAGCTAGAGCCCAACCAACAGAGAGGTTAACTGATGTCTGAACACACCGTTTAGGATGGATCAGACAGGGCAGTGACTGAGCACAAAGTCAACTGACATAACAACCATTTCCCCAAAATGGTGTCAGGGGAGCTGTTGCCTTGTTAACTTTTCATGAGGCCTATAAAATAACAGTATAGCGTGTAAGTGAGACACCGCGTGTTTAAAGGTTCTCCAATGTACAACCTCTTGAGGGGAACTAAACAAAATGGACCCCTAGACCCTAGGAGTATGCAATATAGCAAAACTTACACCTATTATTTCAGAGGGTAATATGGAGCTATGACCGTATTGCATATACCTATCTAATCCTTTCCGATCTAAATGGACGGTCAAGGGGCGGGGGTTAGAGGTCAGTGTCATTACCTGATGCACAGGAAAGTGGGAGATGAAGTGTGTGGGGTCAGGTGATCTGACAGCGTTGGCTATCTCCATACAGCAGGCCAAGGCTTGCCAGGGTTCATCTGCATTCTGCCACCACTTCTTACCCTGCCGTGGAAATGCACATACAACCACAGACAATACAGTATCAGGTACCACAGATAAATGGTTAGATTATCTCCCAGTGGGTAGAATATTACATCCACAATCTATGAGCTGTAACAGTATGATAACAAACAGGACACATTGTTAGCAGACTGACGTTGAGGGGGTTGTCTGCAGAGTCCAGGATGTCGTCCATGATTGTGTTGGCGTACTCCAACCTGCCGGCCAGCGAGCTGCGTTTCTTCAAGCCCGTCAGGTTGACCAGGTGGATCTTCAGCCATTTCAGACCACCCGGCCCCAGGGGCTTCCCCTCCGCAAACACCAGGACGGCCCTGGTCACATCGCTGCCCAGGTGGTTGAAGTAGGGAGGGCACGGGTAGGTGCGCCCGCGGAAGTCCATGTTGTGGGGGAACCAGAAGACCTCGTCCCTCATGTGGTTGGCGATGGAGAGTTTATAGAGGGCGTCCATCCTGAGGCTGTGCATCTCACTGCACTTCTTCTTAGCCTTGACCAGCTCCCTCTTCAGGTGGGCCTTCTCGGCTGAGGAGTAGGTGGCCAAGTCCTGCTGGCTGTAGCGGAGGATCTTGGGGGCCTCGGAGTTGGGCGGCGGGATGTCCAGCTTCTCATTGCCCTTATCGTTGAAGATGGAGATGATGATGTCTAGCAGGGGCTGGTTGATCCTCCAGGCCGCGTTGCCCAGCTGGTTGAGGGAGTCGAGCACGGCATGCAGGTCAGCGTCCTGGCACTTCTCCAGCAGGATCTCATGCTGGTTGGCGCCAACCACCGTGCGCATCATCTTGGTGGGGGTGAGGAGGTAGGCGCCGAACTTGGCCGAGGTCCAGGGCACGGGCGGGCACAGCATGGGCATCACGTAGGAGTCAAAGGTCAGCGTGGTCTCCATGGCATCCTGCTGCATCTGTGTCAGGATGGGGTGCGGCTTGATGAAGCCGACCTGCAGCCAATCACAACACGAGAGATCCAATTACATACATGAAATACAAAAACACAGGTACAATACCAGTCCAATCAAATGTCTGCTCAAAAGCAGAGCTGAACGTTTTAATTGAGCTTCAGTAAAACAGGCAGCCTTATTTGCTGTGACAACGCCACCACATTAACCATGGCTTCTGGTGGAGAGCGCATGCGGCTGATTTATTTCCTGACTAAGTGTAATTGTGATGATGTAAATACTGTGGTTACCAGCTAAGGCATTTGGTTCATAGAAGTTTTAATCACGTGTGACAGCCGGAGACTAATTAGCTACTTCCTGAAAGGTTTCACCAACCAAACCCACAGAGAGACACAGCATTGTAGAAAACATACTGTATAAACCAACAGTGCAGTCTATCACACACAGAGACAGAGAAAGACAACAGATTCAGTCCTTCAAGAGATATAACAAATCCAGTCCATCAACCAGGCAGATATTCCATGAAAAATAAATGAGAGAAGCATTGTGCAGCCTAACAACTCTGCATGCTGTAAAAATCATTAGGCTGCACCCCTGCTGCCATACCCTCTACCCTCCTGAGCCAGCACAGCAGAGGGAGGAGTGGCCAGAGACCAGCTTTGAAATCCACAGCGGATTGAGATGCCGGCAGGCACTTCTTTTACACCAGGAACGAGGCTCAGAGGACAAAATAGAAAGTGTCTTAATTTCCTTGTCAGTTATCCCAGGGCAGTCAATCAGCCAGTCAACAGCTCTGCATTGGCTGTGCAGCATATACAGTGACACGGCCTGTACAGAAGTCAAGGAATTCATCATTATTACGCTTTGCGGAGCAGCGCAGAGCTGTTGAGTAGAGCTGTTGTAAAGAAAATGGTCAAGGAAGTGAGTTCGTGTTTATACAGGACCTCCCGCCCCCACCTACCGTCAACCAATCAAGTCAATGCTGAGCAATACGGAGCCCTCCGCATTATAAACAGATGTTGGAGGCACACATCGATGTGGTATGGAGCAACTGCATCACACCCTCCATACGGAGCCTCCGACCACATTTACGGACAAAGCATAAATTGGCTTTTAGTCAACTGCACCGCCGTCCACTCTTGCAGGGAAAGCGGTTTTATTATTCATATGCTTATGAGCCCGGACCGTGCAGGCAGAGAGCATAATATGAGGGAGCTGGGCTGTGAGAGGAGAGCTGAAGAAACAGACATAGCAGCTATAACAGATAGCCCTTTCCAAAAACCAAGGTAGCCTGTTATGTTATGGCACCTTCTCACTGCTGCACTAACTGATTTCGCTCATAAAATGTCGATGTGAAGACTAAGTCATGACACCAAAATGAGATGTCACGAAAATGACCCGAAGCCTTGAAAATCTGGTGAAAAAAATTACTGGCATAAATCACTTCAAAATGTAGTATACGATTTACCTGTTTGTTACTGCGGAAGGTGTACATGTGGTAGAGGACAGGGATGAACTTCCTGTCATTGGCAGGGTTGAGGATGTCGCTGTTCACCTTCATGTGCTTGACCATGAGGTCCACCAGGTAGGTGCCCAGCTCCACCACCACCGTGTGGGGCCATTGGGTATTGTCCCCCAGCAGGGAGGGACCAGAGTTATGCTCCGCCTCCAGCTTCCACCATCGTTCCCTAGGCAATACGTCAAAATCCTGCACCACACAGTAAGGAAGTTTTCTTTAAGTCAAACAGTAGGTCAATGATTTAATACGTCTTGTAATTGCAGGCAGACAACAACAAACAGATAAAGACCAGATGTGGATGGAAGAGTGACACATAGAAATAGAATCCTGCTTTGATCCTGGGTGGGTACTCTCGCAATCGCCACCAGTCCACCCATTATGCCATCATTGACGTGTATGGGGACGCCTGTTCTACTCATTCTATTTCTGTGGAGTGTCATACCTTAGAGTCTTTGGCTAGTAGCTCAGCATATTCATTGTAGATATGGCTGAGCTTGTCCACCATCTGGTTGTGGCTCTTCATGCGGATGCAGAACTTGTTGTGGACCCTGTTTCCCAGCTCCTTGGCCAGGATGTGGAGAGACTCCCCACTGGGTGGCAAGTTAGACAGACTCTGACAATGACAAATATCAACATTATTAGGATCATCTGTATTTCATGGCATTACATTTGCTATCAAGCTACAAAGATGCTAAATAAACCTGACCTTAGAAGTCTAGATACATCAGAGGTCTAAACAAGTCAAGGTCCAACATACTGCTGGGATGCAGTGGGCTTTCCCTGAAGGGTTCAAACACAGAACATTGTGGAACGCCAAATTAAACGTTACAACGTTCATATCATTTGTCAACCAGCTCAGACAATGATACCACTCAGAAAAATAAGAATGGAACCAACAGAGATACAGTATATGCATTGAGTGTACAAAACATTAGAAACACCTCCCTAATATTGAGTTGCACACAAGGTGTCGAAAGCGTTCTTTCCATTCTTGATGCACACGGGAAACGGTTGAGCGTTAAAAAAAACAGCAGCGTTGCAGTTCTTGACACAAACCGGTGCACCTGGCACCTACTACCATACCCCGTTCAAAGGCACTTAAATATTTTGTCTTGTCCATTCACCCTCTGAATGGCACACACACACAATCCATGTCTCAAGGCTTAAAAATCATCCTTTAACCTGTCTCTTCCCCTTCATCTACACTTATTGAAGTGGATTTAACAAGTGACATCAATAAGGGATCATAGCTTTAACCTGATCAGTCTATGTCATGTTTTGTACACTCAGTGTATATGACCCAAGGTCAGAGACAGTTGAGAGGATTAAGTGGGTTATATAATAATAAAAGCTTTATACCTGGATCATGATGTCTACATAGTCCTTTTGGTCCATCAGACAGAGGTAGGGGTAGAGGCTGAGTCTGACGGCCTTCGGGGTGATGCTGGCCAGGATCATATTGCTCTCCCTCAGGGCCCCAACCAGGGCTTTGTGCCACACCATCCGCTGCTCCGCCAGCAGAGCCCTCTGAAACATTCACATGCACCACCATCAGCACGATAATACTGCATGGTACTGTGTGGTTCTGGTGGACGAAAACATGAAGTATGTTCCATAAGCAAGTTCTGCCTTAGACCCACTTTGGATATGAGTTCAAAGTTGACGTCAATTTAAACAACAAACATCTTATAACTTTCATTTGGACTCGACTAGCTAGCCAATAACCATCTGTGGTATTCAGCATGTGTTCCGATTCAGATATTGTGATCGAACAGAACAGGTCTCCAGCCAGGTTGTGGAACTGGGTCCACCCTCCATCTAGGGGACTTTCATATTGCCTGTCCATGCCAGGAGGATAGAGCCCAGCTGACACAGAGCAGATAGGCTGCCCTGGCCTCTAGATGACTTCGCCCCCTCAGGAGAGCCCCATCAAAATATATGATCATTCTGCTGTACATTATCATTCCGCTGTAAATGTTGCAGAACCACCAGGGACCCTCGTCCTCCTGCTCCCAGTCTGAAACACTGTCTGTAGATGCAGGGAGAGTTTAAACTGTAAATGCCTGGCCCCAGATCACTGAGATAACAGGAAAGGCCTCAAAGCATTACATTTAAAGTTTTGACTGATGTCTGGAGACAAACTTGACACTGACTGAACATGACAAAATAAAATAAAAATCAACATAATGAAAATATGAGTTTGTCATTGGCAATGGATTAAATCAAATTCCACCCCTTCAATGTAAAGTGATTTGAGATCCTATACAACTCCAATAATTGCTCATTTCAGGGCCATTAAAAACAAAATAAAGTATAGTATATTTCAGTGTGTCATTATCCCATACAACTATAGTAGTATATTTCAGTGTTTGGCCAGACTATACGTCTAGGTGGGTGGGGCAGTTGGTTTACCATCTTGGCCATGTGTGGGGTAACAGGCTTCATGGCCTCCACAGAGTGAATGGTGATGGTGCTGGCCTGTTCCATGCTCAGCTGACGGCTGAACCTCTCCCGCAGCTCCTCCAGGCTGAAGGCCAACTTGGGGTACTTAGCATCTGCCCTCTGAAACACACACAGGTCAGATGGTTCAGAGAGGCCATACACAGACAGGGTTTTACAGGGAGAGACCATTACATCACAGGAGAGAGACACTGGAAGGGAGCATACATTAGACCTAATGTCTATTATCAGAATCAATATTAGATACATTTAGATTACTCACATAGCTATTTTGGAATGCGTGTGTGCACATTCGAGCGTGTTTGTCCAGTCCTAGCCAAAAAGAGGGTGCGTGTGTGTATTCTGAATAATATGAGTGTGTGGTGAAGGGGAGGGCTCGGTCAGGTCAGGGTGCGTCGCTGAGTGCGTTTTGACAGTGCAGTCAGCTGCCAACACACAGAGCATTACGCAGCCTTATTTACTAGACCAGGGATTATCAACTAGATTCAGCCGAGGGGAGATTTTTTCTTGAGCGGATGGTCAAGGGGCCGGAACACAATTACAAATCATTTGTAGACTGCAAATTGACCGCAAAAAGCCCAAACATATATAATATTTGACTAAACCATAATCTCAAACTTTTTTTACATTTGTATACGATCGCATACACTCAGTGGTCAATTTATTAGGTACACAACCCTGTTCACAAAAATGGTTTGCTCCTATAGACCGTGAGTCACGTTCCCATGGCTTGCTATAAAAAGAAGGCAGACAGGCAACCGGTAACAGTTTGATTTAACGTTAGAATGGGAAAAACAAGTGACCTAAGCGACTTTGAGCGTGGTATGATCGTCCTGGGCTTTTCACACACGCAGTGTCTAGGGTTCACGGAGAATTGTGAAACAAAAAAAAAACTACAAATCCTGTCAAATCAAATCAAATTGTATTTGTCACATACACATGGTTAGCAGATGTTAATGCGAGTGTAGCGAAATGCTTGTGCTTCTAGTTCCGACAATGCAGTAATAACCAACAAGTAATCTAACTAACAATTCCAAAACTACTGTCTTGTACACAGTGTGAGGGGATAAAGAATATGTACATAAGGATATATGAATGAGTGATGGTACAGAGCAGCATAGGCAAGATACAGCAGATGGTATCGAGTACAGTATATACATATGAGATGAGTATGTAAACAAAGTGGCATAGTTAGTGGCTAGTGATACATGTATTACATAAGGATACAGTCGATGATATAGAGTACAGTATATACGTATGCATATGAGATTAATAATGTAGGGTAAGTAACATTATATAAGGTAGCATTGTTTAAAGTGGCTAGTGATATATTTACATCATTTCCCATTATTAAAGTGGCTGGAGTTGAGTCAGTGTCAGTGTGTTGGCGACAGCCACTCAATGTTAGTGGTGGCTGTTTAACAGTCTGATGGCCTTGAGATAGAAGCTGTTTTTCAGTCTCTCGGTCCCAGCTTTGATGCACCTGTACTGACCTCGCCTTCTGGATGATAGCGGGGTGAACAGGCAGTGGCTCGGGTGGTTGATGTCCTTGATGATCTTTATGGCCTTCCTGTGACATCGGGTGGTGTAGGTGTCCTGGAGGGCAGGTAGTTTGCCCCCGGTGATGCGTTGTGCAGACCTCACTACCCTCTGGAGAGCCTTACGGTTGAGGGCGGAGCAGTTGCCGTACCAGGCGGTGATACAGCCCGCCAGGATGCTCTCGATTGTGCATCTGTAGAAGTTTGTGAGTGCTTTTGGTGACAAGCCAAATTTCTTCAGCCTCCTAAGGTTGAAGAGGCGCTGCTGCGCCTTCTTCACAATGCTGTCTGTGTGAGTGGACCAATTCAGTTTGTCTGTGATGTGTATGCCGAGGAACTTAAAACTTGCTACCCTCTCCACTACTGTTCCATCGATGTGGATAGGGGGGTGTTCCCTCTGCTGTTTCCTGAAGTCCACAATCATCTCCTTAGTTTTGTTGACGTTGAGTGTGAGGTTATTTTCCTGACACCACACTCCGAGGGCCCTCACCTCCTCCCTGTAGGCCGTCTCGTCGTTGTTGGTAATCAAGCCTACCACTGTTGTGTCGTCCGCAAACTTGATGATTGAGTTGGAGGCGTGCGTGGCCACGCAGTTGTGGGTGAACAGGGAGTACAGGAGAGGGCTCAGAACGCACCCTTGTGGGGCCCCAGTGTTGAGGATCAGCGGGGAGGAGATGTTGTTGCCTACCCTCACCACCTGGGGGCGGCCCGTCAGGAAGTCCAGTACCCAGTTGCACAGGGCGGGGTCGAGACCCAGGGTCTCGAGCTTGATGACGAGCTTGGAGGGTACTATGGTGTTGAATGCCGAGCTGTAGTCAATGAACAGCATTCTCACATAGGTATTCCTCTTGTCCAGATGGGTTAGGGCAGTGTGCAGTGTGGTTGAGATTGCATCGTCTGTGGACCTATTTGGGCGGTAAGCAAATTGGAGTGGGTCTAGGGTGTCAGGTAGGGTGGAGGTGATATGGTCCTTGACTAGTCTCTCAAAGCACTTCATGATGACGGAAGTGAGTGCTACGGGGCGGTAGTCGTTTAGCTCAGTTACCTGAGCTTTCTTTGGAACAGGAACAATGGTGGCCCTCTTGAAGCATGTGGGAACAGCAGACTGGTATAGGGATTGATTGAATATGTCCGTAAACACACCGGCCAGCTGGTCTGCGCATGCTCTGAGGGTGCGGCTGGGGATGCCGTCTGGGCCTGCAGCCTTGCGAGGGTTAACACGTTTAAATGTCTTACTCACCTCGGCTGCAGTGAAGGAGAGACCGCAAGTTTGTGTTGCAGGCCGTGTCAGTGGCACTGTATTGTCCTCAAAGCGGGCAAAAAAGTTATTTAGTCTGCCTGGGAGCAGGACATCCTGGTCCGTGACTGGGCTGGATTTCTTCCTGTAGTCCGTGATTGACTGTAGACCCTGCCACATGCCTCGTGTCTGAGCGGTTGAATTGAGATTCTACTTCGTCTCTGTACTGACGCTTAGCTTGTTTGATAGCCTTGCGGAGGGAATAGCTGCACTGTTTGTATTCGGTCATGTTACCAGACACCTTGCCCTGATTAAAAGCAGTGGTTCGCGCTTTCAGTTTCACGCGAATGCTGCCATCAATCCACGGTTTCTGGTTAGGGAATGTTTTAATCGTTGCTATGGGAACGACATCTTCAACGCACGTTCTAATGAACTCACACACCGAATCAGCGTATTCGTCAATGTTGTTTTCTGACGCAATACGAAACATGTCCCAGTCCACGTGATGGAAGCAGTCTTGGAGTGTGGAGTCAGCTTGGTCGGACCAGCGTTGGACAGACCTCAGCGGGGGAGCCTCTTGTTTTAGTTTCTGTCTGTAGGCAGGGATCAACAAAATGGAGTCGTGGTCAGCTTTTCCGAAAGGGGGGTGGGGCAGGGCCTTATATGCGTTGCGGAAGTTAGAGTAACAATGATCCAAGGTCTTTCCACCCCTGGTTGCGCAATCGATATGCTGATAAAATTTAGGGAGTCTTGTTTTCAGATTAGCCTTGTTAAAATCCCCAGCTACAATGAATGCAGCCTCCGGATAAATGGTTTCCAGTTTGCAAAGAGTCAAATAAAGTTCATTCAGAGCCAACGATGTGACTGCTTGGGGGGGGATATATACGGCTGTGATTATAATCGAAGAGAATTCTCTTGGTAGATAATGCGGTCTACATTTGATTGTGAGGAATTCTAAATCAGGTGAACAGAAGGATTTGAGTTCCTGTATGTTTCTTTCATCACACCATGTCACGTTAGTCATAAGGCATACGCCCCCGCCCCTCTTCTTACCAGAAAGATGTTTGTTTCTGTCTGCGCGATGCGTGGAGAAACCTGTTGGCTGCACCGCTTCGGATAGCGTCTCTCCAGTAAGCCACGTTTCCGTGAAGCAAAGAACGTTACAGTTTCTGATGTCCCTCTGGAATGCTACCCTTGCTCGGATTTCATCAACCTTGTTGTCAAGAGACTGGACATTGGCAAGAAGAATGCTAGGGAATGGTGCACGGTGTGCCCGTCTCCGGAGTCTGACCAGAAGACCGCCTCGTTTCCCTCTTTTTCGGAGTCGTTTTTTTCGGTCGCTGCATGGGATCCACTCCGTTGTCCTGTTTGTAAGGCAGAACACAGGATCTGCGTCGCGAAAAACATTCTTGGTCGTACTGATGGTGAGTTGACGCTGATCTTATATTCAGTAGTTCTTCTCGACTGTATGTAATGAAACCTAAGATGACCTGGGGTACTAATGTAAGAAATAACACGTAAAAAAACAAAAAACTGCATAGTTTCCTAGGAACGCGAAGCGAGGCGGCCATCTCTGTCGGCGCCGGAAGTCAGCGGCAGTCCTGTAGGCGAAAACAGCTTGTTGATGAGAGAGGTCGAAGGAGGATGGCAAGAATTGTGCAAGCTAGCAGGCGGGCCACAAACAGGCAAATAACGACGCAGTACAACATTGGTGTGCAGAACGGCATCTCGGAACACACAACTCGTCAGTCCTTGTCACGGATGGGCTATTGCAACAGACGACCACACCGGGTTCCACTCCTATCAGCTAAGTCGGTAAGTCAGTACTGTGACTCAGTTGGTAGAACATGGCACTTGCAACGCCAGGGTTGTGAGTTCAATTCCCATGGGGGACCAGTACGAACAAATATCTGAAAATGTATGCTCTCAATGTATGTAAGTCACTCTGGATAAGAGAGTCTGCTAAATGACAAAAATTTGTTTTTTAACTAAAAGAAGCGGTTCCAGTGAGCACGTGATCAACACTGGACAATTGAGGAGTGGAAAAACATTGCCTTGTCCGACGAATCTCAATTCCTGTTGCATCATGCTGATGGCAGAGCAGGATTTGGTGTAAGCAGTAAGCAGAGTGCATGGACCCATCCTGTCTGATGTCAACGGTACAGGATGGTGAGGGGAATGTTTTCCCGGCACATGTTAGGTCCCTTGATAACAATTGTGGAACACGTCCATGCCCCGAATAATTCAGGTTGTTCTGGAGGCAAAGGGCAGGTCTGACCCGGTGTGCCTAATAAACTGGCCACTGAGTGTATACCTCTCTATTATGCGTGGGAAAACTTTCGAACAGATTTCCAAAATTAAAAATCACTTGGAGCTGATGTGCTGGTGTATTTACACCCCCCAACAGTTGCTCAGAAAACTTGGGGTGCCAAATAAAATCACCCGCAGGCCAAATTTGGCCAGTTGGGGAACCCTGCACTAAACGCTTAGTCTGCTGCCAACACACAGAACATTACCCAGGCTTAATCACTAGACATTCAGCGCCACAAGACTATAAAGTAAACAGATGGCTCATTGTGCTCGACGTAATAAGGTGTAGTCACATCTGTGTGCTCCAATTACTGTGGACTGGTACCTTGACTGCTTGGCATTTAATTTCCGAGATCAACTAAAAATCAAATGATATAATTTACAAAGGAGTATGAATATTCATATGTTTACATCTATCATTGGATGGTAATACATTTAAGGTCAGTGTAGTTGTGTCTGTCGGTCTCTGTGTGTTTGGTGCTTCGAGTGAAGGCACTAAATGGACTAAGGCAGGCCCACGCCACAATTCCCCCTGTGCCTGCAGTCACCTGACAGAGAGAAATAAAGAGGACACGAGGGCCCAAACTAACACAAACCAAACCCGGACCCTCATGCAAATTAACATCCATCCCATCACCCTCCCGCGGCCAATTAAAAAATAAATATGCTTATACTGCATAATTACATGCTGCTGCTTTGGGCTTAACCCTCAACAAAGGTCTGGCTGGCACCCAATTAAAAAGCTCCTAGAAAGTGTCGGCACATATATCTCATTATATAAAACACACAGCTGGCTAAGTGGTCCAGTGAGAAGGGTACATACTGAGAGGGCCTGTGTACTTTTACATGTTGTGATTTATTATTGAAAGAGGGCGTCCGTGAGCTGTGCAAGGACATCTGGGTATTATCAGGTAACACCTCATTGAAGGGTTGATGTACGGTGTCTCTTTATTAACCCGGGAGACACAGGAAGAGACACTAAATATGTCCGCAAAGGAGAGTCCGCTTGAACGGCAGCGAAAACAAAGCTAAAGG
This sequence comes from Oncorhynchus mykiss, assembly GCF_057628025.1. Taxonomy (NCBI): domain Eukaryota; kingdom Metazoa; phylum Chordata; class Actinopteri; order Salmoniformes; family Salmonidae; genus Oncorhynchus; species Oncorhynchus mykiss. The sequence continues at coordinate 18,079,860 of NC_143025.1, forward strand.
TTACGCGGGAGATAAGTAACTTCGTCACTGGCTCGAAGGCACTAAAGCATGGCACAATACTACTTATTTAAAGAGCAAGCTTTGCTGCTGAGGAACTACAGTATATACACTGATGTATTTGGACGCATACATTTTAGTCATTTAGCGGACACTCTTATGTTATAACATTCTGTTTCAGTGCATCTGTGGCAGTTCATGCTGGGCCATGAGAGAGGACTGAATAATAAGTATGCTCATGTGTATTGTTGTTTGCGTGTGTCAGACGCTTGTTTCTGACCAGGGGCAGAGATTGTCCAGAGACGGAGCAGAGCCAGCATGGACCGGAATGGGACAACTACCAAGCCTCCCTCCCTTTCCTTCTCGCTCTCTCTTCCAGCTAGGACCCCTGGCAAAGGCAGAACTGTCAGCTAAACCATAGATCAAGTGCAGTAGGGCACCAAGATTAACGAGTTAGCTCATAATGATAGAAATGAAATATCCCCCTCACAGGAGAACACAGCATCTCCAAACACTAGATCAAACTGCATTTCTGCACATCCAATTTGCAAATAGTACCTAGTATACCTTTTGTCCAGGTAGGGTATTAATATATATATATATATATAAATATATAAATAAATAAGTGTGTGTGTGTGTGTGTGTGTGTGTGTGTGTGTGTAGTTTCTAATGTATTCTAATATGCAGTTTCGACTTCCCGTGAGACGGTGTTATGAAAACTTGGCACGGAGTTAAGAAACAACTCTCCCTCTCTCCCCCCCACCCATGGTGCAAGCACAGCTAAAAATACATCCTGTATGGCAAACATGCTGTAAGTGAATCATGTAAGAAAGCATAGCAGCACCACTTAATAACCCTAACAGAAATCCCACTATGCCCTCAGATGAACCATCCAACAGGCAAAGCGTCAATACAGGATTAAGATTGAATCCTACACCGGTTCAATCTACTATTACGGACTACAAAGGGAAACCCAGCAGCGAGCTGCCCAGTGACACAAGCCTACCAGACGAGCTAAATGCCTTTTAAATGCTTGATTCGAGGCAAGCAACACTGAAGCACGCATGAGAGCACCAGCTGTTCAGGACAACGGTGTGATAACGCTCTCGGTAGCCAATGTGAGCAAGACCTTAAAACAGATCAACATTCACAAAGCTGCAGGGCCAGATGGATTACCAGGACGTGTACTCAAAGCATGCAATGACACACTGGCAAGTATCTTCACTGACATTTTCAACCTCTCCCTGACCGAGTCTGTAAAACCTACATGTTTCAAGCAGACCACCATAGTCCCTGTGCACAAGGAAGCGAAGGTAACCTGCCTAAATTATTACCAGCCCGTAGTTATCACATCAGTAACCATGAAGTGCTTTGAAAGGCTGGTCATGGCTCACAACAGCATCATCCCGGATACCCTAGACCCACTCCAATTCACATACCGCCCCAACAGATCCACAGATAACTCTCGATCGCACTCCACACTGCCCTTTCCTACCTGGACAAAAGGAATGCCTATGTGACAATGCTGTTCACTGACTAGTGCCCACAAAGCTCAACACTAAGCTACGGACTCTGGGACTAAACACCTCCCTCTGCAACTGGATCCTGATGGGCCACCCCCCAGGTGGTAAGGGTAGGCAACAACATCCAGGACCTATATAGTAGGCAGTGAGAGGAAAGCCCCAAAAAATTGTTAAAGACTCCAGTCACCCAAGTCAGACTGTTCTCTCTGCTACCGCACGCCAAGCGGTACTGGAGCGCCAAGTCTAGGACCAAAAGGCTCCTTAAGAGCTTCTACCCACTAGCCATAAGACTGCTGAACAATTAATCAAAATGGTCACCCCCCCCCCCCCCCCCCATTTGTTTTTAACACTTCTGCTACTTGCCGTTTATTATCTATGCAAAGTCACTTTACCCCTACCTACACGTACAAATTACCTCAACTAACCTGTAACCCAGAACATTGACCCCCTGTATATAGCCTTGTTATTGCTATTTTATTGTGCTACTTTTTTATTATTTTTTACTTTCTTTTATTTGGTAAATATTTTAACACTTTCTCAAACTGCATTGTTGGTTAAGGGCTTGTAAGGAAGCATTTCACAGTAAGGTCTACACATGTTGTATTCGGCGCATGTGACAAATAAAATTTGATTTGGTTTTAATTGCTCCTGTAAGTCGCTCTGTAAATGTATTTTATTTATTTAACTCTTATTATTAGGTAAGTTGACTGGGAACACATTCTCATTTACAGCAACAACCTGGCGAATAGTTACAGTGGAGAGGAGTTGAATAAGCCAATTGGAAGCTGGGGATGATTAGGTGGCCATGATGGTATGAGGACCAGATTGGGATTTTAGCCAGGACACCAGGGTTAACACCTCTACTCTTACGATAAGTGCCATGGGATCTTTAGTGACCACAGAGATTCAGGACACCCGTTTAACGTCCCATCCGAAAGACGTCACCTTACGCAGGGTCATGTCCCCAGTCCCTGTCATGGGGCATTGGGAAATTATTTTTTTTAGACCAGAGGAAAGAGTGGGATGCAGGGTGGTATGCTGCTGGATACTGCACCATGATTACATAGATATTGTTATAGGACAAACACATGACACAGTCCAACCACTGCTTTCAGAGAGCCCTCCAAGGCCTGGGGCGAATTTATTACGCTGATTGCTGCGAAACCGTTTACTCCAAACGAAAACGTTTTGCGACAAAAAACAAGTTTATATTGCTCAAATTCAGGTAGGTCCCTGCATGTTTCGTTCAATTTGCTCAGTTTGGTTCATAAACGATAAACGTTTTCTGTTGCAAGACGTATACACCCCTAGAAAAAGCACGTTTATGTGTCAGACTGCATGGCTGCATGACAGCGAGAGGGACAGAGAGACACATTTCTGTCTCCAACAATGGAAAGCGTGTTCTATTCTATTTCACTCTAGTTCAGTCACTATAGATTCAATAATTATTATATTTTACTCTATTCATAGTAAATAATTTATTAGATGTATATAGCACTTTTCATAATAGATCTCTCAAAATGCTTCATAAGCAAAAAAACGAACAAAAAGGACAGGTCCGGTCAAGCAATAAAAGCCAAGTCTCTGAATTCTGCATCCTCTGCAGATTGGTTGACGTGTCTACTCTACTCATATGTTGACATGTGTCCTACCTCTGTGTAGAAGTCTTTGACCAGCGGTGAGGAGCAAGTGTGCAGGACAGTGTTGATGCTGGGTTGAAAGCCTGGTTCCACAGTGTGGATGGCCCTCAGCACCATGTCCCTCTCATCCTGCCTGAACACACAGAGTCTAAACAGCTCTTCCACACACAGGCCATCCTCTTTCATCTGACGCAGGACCCTGAGGACAGACAGGAAACACAATGTCAGAAACAAGGTAGCAAACCTCAGTCAGTACTCCCTACAAAGTTGCATTTTGCATATTTCTTTCAAATAGCCATTACTTACAGATGAGTGCATTGGGGATAGATAAAGGCAATGGATGGATTACAAGTGTTGATAATCTGGTAATATTATCTTAATTGCTTGAAGTACAAAGTTAGGCATGTACTTTCATCAGCATAAAAAAACATAACTTTTTGACCTTGGTCTTCAGAAGGTGAACGAGGCCTAATGCCGGATCTAGCTTACTGTGGCCCCATGGTGACTTAATTATATTTAAAGCACCTCGGCTTCGATATCATTATGCATGGCTTTATTATGCTGATTGACAATGCCAGCATAACAAACATCATTTTTGGAAACATCAGGCAGTCCACAGACCAGTCACAGAGCACGTGTCATTTTAATTCAAATGATGGTCATCCTGAGACTCCACACCTGCCATGACTGGACTGTTGAATTCAGGAGTTAGCGATGTGCACACAGCCAGTGGAATACAGAATGTAGTGTATGGAGCAACAACTGAAGCTGAAGAGGGACTGAGGAAACTAAGGCCTGGCTAATTCAAAGCGGCCCGTTGGATAACCGATGGAGCCTTTGGGAACTAAGCAAGAGACAAAGCTGAAGTGTACTACTAAGCTAAGTCAACCTGAATGTCTGAGAAGAGGCCTGTTGTGTGTCAGACAGCATGGCCTCATAGCATGCTGGAAATAGTGTTCTGTTCTATTTCATTATATTCCAGTCTAGTTACTATAGATTCAATAATTCATCTATTTTACTCTACTCATGGAATTAAACAATTCTTTTGAAGCTTTATTTAACTAGGCAAGTCAGTTAAAAACCAATTCTTATTTACAATGACGGCCTACCCCGGCCAATCCCGGACGACGCTGGGCCAATTGTGCGCCGCCCTATGGGACTCCCAATCACGGCCTGTTGTAATGCAGCCTGGATTCAAACCAGGTACTGCAGTGACACCTCTAGCACTGCGATGCAGTGTCTTAGACCATGATGAGGTGAGTCGTCTACCCTACTCTGGGGTTGAGGTCAATTGCTCCTATATGTGACTGTTTCAGAGCACTGTATGAATGCCGTCTATCAGTAGGAATGAAAAGTTATGCTGTGGCATGTGATGTGTAACACCTCGATGTAACCCAGAGACAGAGGGCACAGGTGGGCTTATGTGTTACCACTGCCCTCTAGTGGAGTAAAACAGAATACTGCGACACTGACAAAGCAAAAGGGATGAGGTATTGGAGGGGGGAAGATTTGTCATCAATGAGAGTGTATTCCTTTGCCCTCTAGAGCTTTCTGTAAGACAGTAATTAAATAGCATTCACAGAAACAAACGGAATCCTACATTTTTGTGTCACCCTGATTTCTTTGCATGTTTTGGTATTGTTAAAATACTTTTGGTCGGGAGCGACAGATTGGATTGGCCATTACTGTTTAACATTTCATTTTCTCAGTGTCTCTTGAACAAAGAGGGGTTTAGGCCTTGTGCTCTCAGTGTGGTCTGGAGGAATAAAGAGACAGGGGCGGGGATTACACTGCTATCAGCTCACACAGCGCAGATCAGGACAGGGAGCTGACAAGGGTACACGAAGAAGCGAGACCGAGAGAAAGCTGAAGATAAACTTTAGTTCTGTAGGAATGAGTTGTGCTTTAAAAGGATGCTAGCCGCCAGGCACAGTGCCACTGTGGACAATGGAAACCACATCAGGCCAGGAGATACAGTACAACGAGAAAGAGGGGACACTGGAGACAGAAAGAGGGGGAACTCGAGACGAACAGGGGAAGGGGAGGAAGAACAGTGTGCGAGAAAGATGTCATGGCTGGGCTGAAGAGTGAGCAAGAGAGCACCACCGCAGAACAACAATGTCATTGGTATCACCATACAGTGATCGATGGACCAACCAGCTGGCCCTATCCACCCCTACTGCTCTGCAACCTACTCTGTCATTGGGCCACACTGCATAGGGTGACATCCTCAGGGGGGACAGCAGAGTAGGGCGGGATAACCAGAGACAAGAGGGTCAGCGTCATGATAGTCTGAAAGAGCGCTCAAAAGGAAATCACTTTCAGCACAACCGCAGACTGACCAAGACTGACTCAGGATTCTCTGTCATGACTCTGTATTCAAACAAACTGCAGTTCTACACAACAAGGCTAGAAACCAAATCTGATAGAAGAGTCTGTGTCATGAATACCATTACCAGCCAGTTTTTGCAGATTTTTTTTATTTTTTAAATCTCCTTTTGAATGAATTAGGCTAACATTCTAGTCAGCATATTGACATTGACAAATTGAGTTCCACCAAGCCTCCAAACAGACTGTTATTTCCTTGTCCAATAAGCATAATCAAATTACTGACAGCAGGTTGTTAACAAACAAACACATACAGTATCAATCACAATCCATTTAGCCTGAATGAAATCCATTTGGCCCGGTCTCGGTATAGTCAGCCAGCAGATTGTCCTGGCCTACAACAGATAGGGACATTCATTAAGATATAGCGAGGTCTCTCTCCCTCTCCCAGGATGAGGTCTATATTAACATGTATTTTGACAGGGAGTCATGCTGAGACCATGGTCTCTTTCACAGATGAGCCCTGTAAACACATCAATACAGATATCGGTATACACAATGTGTGCCGCCATGCTAAATGTCATGCAATAAATCTGTCTGGAGGAAGCATGCAGTACCCGACACCACCACTGACCTAAACGCAATATCACTAATCAATGGAGACTTCTCATTCAGGATGCCTGCCTAGCGCCTCCTCACCTCCAGGAAAGATACTTCACTTTCACCCATAACACCTCTCCACACACAGCTGGCCCATGTGCTCAGCCCTCAAAAAATGCCCCACATAACAACGTATTACAGGAAATATAAATGGCAGCATCCTCTAGACGAGAGGGTATTGAGTGGCCAGGTGCTAGACTGGGTAGAAATATCGATGATCTCACATTTAAACAGTGTTGAAACCCCAGTATCTCTAGACACGCTCGTTAACACTGGATCACAGAGGAGGCTAGAATAAAGAGAAATATGAACCGCAAAGCTAATAGGAGAGTCTGACATCTAGTGGGAAACTCAGGCTACAAATGCACTGGCCATCTAGTAATAATCATCCAAGACCACAACGAATTCTCTTACACATTTAAAGCAGTCTAGGTATTGTTTTGTTTAACAGTCAGATATTATCATATTTACCTAATGTCAACAAGTTCCAGATGAACCTAGAGTTACAGTTATGAGTTAAGTTCTGTAAATGGCTGTCTGTGGGTTAGCCTACCTGTTGATGACCTTTGGAGAACAGTTAGGGGTTCTGCCCATACACTCCAGTGCAGCACAGTAGGAGGTGAGGTTAGGCTTCAGACCTGCCTCTTCTACCAGAATGAACATACGTCCAATCTGGTTCAAAGAGCCCTGCAGTTGTCCACATGGAGAATAAGGAGGTAATGCAGAATTTAGAGACTTGTGTAGACACTGTATTAGAATTATTGAATTCTAATACAAGAGTGAGCAGCACTTACCTTCTTGGCCCAGACCCTCATCATGACGTTGTAGAGTCCTATGTTGAGCAGGTTGCGTCGGCTGATCATGCGGTGGTGAGTGAGCAGGAGGCGCTGGGCTCGGTCAATGTCGCCACAGAACACACAGGCCTCCAGGTAGCAATGCACACTAAGCTGGACACCCTCGTACATCCTGGCCTCGCTGTTATCCTGCACGAGCTCCGGGCTGGCAGACATAGCCCACTGGTTAAGCTTCCTCTCCAACTTCTCCACCTCAGCCAGCTCCTGGGCCTTGGCCTCAGTCTTCCTCTCCAGCTCAGCCAGCTCCTGGTCCCTGGCCTCAGAAAACTCAGGAGCCGGCTCCTTTGAGGCTTTCCCCTTTCCTTTGGCTTTTCTAATAGGCACAGTTGCAGCAGCAACCGGTGCACCTGCCATAGTGTGCGCTTGGATTGCAGTTGGCTCTTGGTTTTTCAGAGTCTTGCTCTTTTTAGATGCTGATGCAGTCTTTTTTCCAGCTTTTGTCAATATGTTTTTTTGTGCGGTACCTGGTAGCATCAGTTTTCCTTTTCTGCTTTTCACAGGTTTATCTTCTATGCCTAGCTTCAGGTTCAGTTTCTTTGTTTTAGTCGTCTTCTCCTGAATCAGTTTCTCCATCCAGCGGGATTTGTAGGCTGAAGCATCTTTGCCCCCTCCCTTACTAATAGTCTGTCCCACCTTGGGCAACTCAGTCCTCCCCCCAGAAACATTTTTGTGACTCTTCCCTGAAGAAGCCCCTCTCCCCGACTTGGAAGCATTGACAAATTGTACCTTTGCATGTTGGACATCTAAAACAATGTCAGATTGGAGTTGCTGGATTCTGGCCTCAAGCACTGGAAAAAAGAACGGGAGAGAGAAAATACTAGCATTGTGATATAATAGAAAACAAACATGTAAAAGCATTTGAGGGATCACATGCATGATAAAAGGAATTTATTACATACCATCTAACAGCTGAGATTGTTCCCATACTCGTTTTTTCCCATCCTCTTTCTTTGGGATCAGAGCTGAGAAATGTCTTCGTTGTGATGTCCATGGTGGATCTGTAAGAAGATTGTTGTGAGAATTCCTATATACAGTGCCTCGCAAAAGTATTCATCCCCCTTGGGGTTTTTCCTATTATGTTGCATTACAACCTGTAATTTAAATGGTTTTTAAAGGGATTTCATGTCCAGATGGGTTAGGGCCGTGTGCAGTGTGATTGCGTCGTCTGTGGACCTATTGGGGCGGTAAGCAAACTGGAGTGGGTCTAGGGTGTCAGGTAGGGTGGAGGTGATATGGTCCTTGACTAGTCTCTCAAAGCACTTGATGATGACGGAAGTGAGTGCTACGGGCGCGGTAGTTGTTTAGCTCAATTAGCTTTCTTGGGAGCAAGAACAATGGTGGCCCTCTTGAAGCATGTGGGAACAGGTTTGGGAATGTTTTAATAGTTGCTGTGGGTAAGACATCGCTGATGCACTTGCAAATAAACTCACTCACCGAATCAGCATATTCGTCAATGGTGTTGTTCGCCGCAATGCGGAACATATCCCAATCCACGTGATCGAAGCAATCTTGAAGCGTGGCATCAGATTGGTTGGACCAAAGATAAACAGACTTGAGAGCGGGAGCTTCCTGTTTTAGTCTCTGTCTATAGGCAGGGAGCAACAAAATGGAGTCGTGGTCAGCTTTTCCAAAAGGAGGGCGGGGGTTATATGCATCACGGAAGTTAGAATAACAATGATCCAGGGATTTACCAGCCCTGGTAGCACAATCGATATGCTGATAGAATTTAGGGAGTCTTGTTTTCAGATTAGCCTTGTTAAAATCCCCAGCTACAATGAATGCAGCCTCAGGATATGTGGTTTCCAGTTTACATAGAGTCAAATAAAGTTTGTTCAGGGCCGTCGATATGTCTGCTTGGGGGGGAATATATGCGGCTGTGATTATAATCGAAGATAATTCTCTTGGTAGATAATGTGGTCGACATTTGATTGTGAGGAATTCTAAGTCAGGTGAACAGAGGGACTTGAGTTCATGTATGTTGTTATGATCACACCACGTCTCGTTAATCATAAGGCATACCAGAAAGATGCTTGTTTCTGTTGGCGCAATGCATGAAGAAACCAGCTGGCTGTACCGACTCCGATAGCGTGTCTCGAGTGAGCCATGTTTCCATGAGGCAAAGAACATTACAGTCTCTTGTGTCTCTCTGGAATGCTACCCTTGCTCGGATTTCATCAACCTTGTTGTCAAGAGACTGGACATTGGTGAGTAGTATGCTCCGGAGCGGTGCGCCCGTCTCCGGAACCTGACCAGAAGGCCGCTTCGTCTGCCACTTTTACGGCAATGTTGTTTTGGTTCGCAGGCTGGGATCTGATCCATTGTCCTGGGTGGTGGGCAAAACAGAGGTTCCGCTTCGGGAAAGTCGTATTCCTGGTCGTAATGATGGTGAGTTGACGTTGCTCTTACAGTGCCTTGCGAAAGTATTCGGCCCCCTTGAACTTTGCGACCTTTTGCCACATTTCAGGCTTCAAACATAAAGATATAAAACTATTTTTTTGTGAAGAATCAACAAAAAGTGGGACACAATCATGAAGTGGAACGACATTTATTGGATATTTCAAACTTTTTTAACAAATCAAAAACTGAAAAATTGGGCGTGCAAAATTATTCAGCCCCCTTAAGTTAATACTTTGTAGCGCCACCTTTTGCTGCGATTACAGCTGTAAGTCGCTTGGGGTGTCTCTATCAGTTTTGCACATCGAGACTGACATTTTTTCCCATTCCTCCTTGCAAAACAGCTCGAGCTCAGTGAGGTTGGATGGAGAGCATTTGTGAACAGCAGTTTTCAGTTCTTTCCACAGATTCTCGATTGGATTCAGGTCTGGACTTTGACTTGGCCATTCTAACACCTGGATATGTTTATTATTGAACCATTCCATTGTAGATTTTGCTTTATGTTTTGGATCATTGTCTTGTTGGAAGACAAATCTCCGTCCCAGTCTCAGGTCTTTTGCAGACTCCATCAGGTTTTCTTCCAGAATGGTCCTGTATTTGGGTCCATCCATCTTCCCTGTCCCTGCTGAAGAAAAGCAGGCCCAAACCATGATGCTGCCACCACCATGTTTGACAGTGGGGATGGTGTGTGCGGGGTGATGAGCTGTTTTGCTTTTACGCCAAACATAACGTCTTGCATTGTTGCCAAAAAGTTCAATTTTGGTTTCATCTGACCAGAGCACCTTCTTCCACATGTTTGGTGTGTCTCCCAGGTGGCTTGTGGCAAACTTTAAACGACACTTTTTATGGATATCTTTAAGAAATGGCTTTCTTCTTGCCACTCTTCCATGAAGGCCAGATTTGTGCAATATACAACTGATTGTTGTCCTATGGACAGAGTCTCCCACCTCAGCTGTAGATCTCTGCAGTTCATCCAGAGTGATCATGGGCCTCTTGGCTGCATCTCTGATCAGTCTTCTCCTTGTATGAGCTGAATGTTTAGAGGGACGGCCAGGTCTTGGTAGATTTGCAGTGGTCTGATACTCCTTCCATTTCAATATTATCGCTTGCACAGTGCTCCTTGGGATGTTTAAAGCTTGGGAAATCTTTTTGTATCCAAATCCGGCTTTAAACTTTTTCACAACAGTATCTCGGACCTGCCTGGTGTGTTCCTTGTTCTTCATGATGCTCTCAGAGCTTTTAACGGACCTCTGAGACTATCACAGTGCAGGTGCATTTATACGGAGACTTGATTACACACAGGTGGATTGTATTTCCCATCATTAGTCATTTAGGTCAACATTGGATCATTCAGAGATCCTCACTGAACTTCTGGAGAGAGTTTGCTGCACTGAAAGTAAAAGGGCTGAATAATTTTGCACGCCCAATTTTTCAGTTTTTGATTTGTTAAAAAAGTTTGAAATATCCAATAAATGTCGTTCCACTTCATGATTGTGTCCCACTTGTTGTTGATTCTTCACAAAAAAATACAGTTTTATATCTTTATGTTTGAAGCCTGAAATGTGGCAAAAGGTCGCAAAGTTCAAGGGGGCCGAATACTTTGGCAAGGCACTGTATATCCAGTAGTTCCTCCCGACTGTATGTAATAAAAACCTAAGATTACTTGGGGTACCAATGTAAGAAATAACACGTAAAAAAATCAAATACTGCATAGTTTCCTAGGAACGCGAAGCGAGGCGGACATCTCTGTCGGTGTCGGAAGTAGCACGTATTCACCCCCTTCGCTCTGAAGTCCCTAAATAAGATCTGGTGCAACCAATTACCGTTAGAAGTCACATAATTAGTTAAATAAAGTCCACCTGTGTGCAATCTAAGTGTCACATGATCTGTCACACGATCTCAGTATACATACACCTGTTCTGAAAGGCCCCAGTCTGCAACACCACTAAGCAAGCGGCACCATGAAGACCAAGGGGCTCTCCAAAGAGGTCCAGGACAAAGTTGTGGAGAACAGAGAACCATTAAATCCATACAAAAAATTGAAAGAATATGGCACCACAACAAACCTGCCAAGAGAGGGCTACCCACCAAAACTCACAGACCAGGCAAGGAGGGAATTAATAAGAGATGCAACAAAGAGACCAAAGATAACCCTGAAAGTGCTGCAAAGCTCCACAGCAGAGATTGGAGTATCTGTCCATAGGACTACTTTAAGCCGTACACTACACAGAGCTGGGGTTTATGGAAGAGCGGCCAGAAAAAAGCCATTGATTAAAGAAAAAAATAAGCAAACACGTTTTGTGTTCGCCAAAAGACATGTGGGAGACTCCCCAAACATATTGAAATAGGTACTCTGGTCAGATGAGGCTAAAATGTAGCTTTTTTGCCATCAAGGAAAACGCTATGTCTGGTGCAAACCCAAGATTCCTCATCACCCCGAGAACACCATCACAACAGTGAAGCATGGTGGTGGCAGCGTCATGCTGTGGGGGTGTTTTCGAATTTGCAGGGACTGGGAAACTGGTCAGAATAGAAGGAATGATGGTGCTAAATACAGGGAAATTCTAGAGGGAAACCTGTTTCACTCTTCCAGATGATTTGAGCCTGGGACGGAGGTTCACCTTCCAGCAGGACAATGACCATAAGCATACTGCTAAAGCAACACTCGAGTGGTTTAAGGGGAAACATTTAAATGTCTTGGAATGGCCTAGTCAAAGCCCAGACCTCAATCCAATTGAGAATCTGTGGTATGACTTAAAGATGGCTGTACACCAGCGGAACCCATCCAACTTGAAGGAGCTGGAGTAGTTTTCCCTAAAAGAATAGGCAATAAAAAAATTTGATCACCCATATTGTGCCATTAATATTAGAATGTTTGAAGCGTAGCCATAGAAATCCATGTAATGAGGCAGCTATGTTTTTGAATAGTAACTTAAGTGAAATAAGCTAATTGATGAGCTAATTGCCATCATTTGAGTCAATTGGAGGTGTACCTGTGGATGTATTTCAAGGCCTACCTTCAAACTCAGTGCCTCTTTGCATTGACATCTTGGGAAAATGAAAATAAATCAGCCAAGACCTCAGAAAAATATTGTAGACCTCCACAAGTCTGGTTCATTCTTGGGAGCAATTTCCAAATGCCTGAAGGTACCACGTTCATCTGTACAAACAATAGTACGCAAGTATAAACACCATGTGACCACGCAGCCTTCATACCGCTGAGGAAGGAGATGCATTCTGTCTCCAAGAGATGAACGTGCTTTGGTGCGAAAAGTGCAAATCAATCCCAGAACAGCAGCAAAAGACCTTGTGAAGATTCTGGAGGAAACGGGTACAAAAGTATCTATATCCACAGTAAAACGAGTCCTATATTGACATAACCTGAAATTCCGCTCAGCACGGAAGAAGCCACAGCTCCAAAACCACAATAAAAAAGCCAGACTACGGTTTGCAACTGCACATGGGGACAAAGATCGTACTTTTTTGAGAAATGTCCTAAGGTCTGATGAAACAAAAATAGAACTGTTTGGCCATAATAACTGTTTGGCCATTATGTTTGGAGGAAAAAGGGGGAGGCTTGCAAGCCAAAGAACACCATCCGAACTGTGAAACACGGAGTGGCAGCATCATGTTGTGGGGGTGCTTTGCTGCTGGAGGGACTGGTGCACTTCACAAAATAGATGGCATCATGAGGTAGGAAAATTGTGGATATATTGAAGCAACATCCCAAGACATCAGTCAGGAAGTTAAAGCTTGGTCTTCCAAATGGACAAATGACCCCAAGCACACTTCCAAAGTTGTGGCAAAATCGCTTAAAAAGCCCTGACCTCAATCCTATAGAAAATTTGTGGGAGTAACGGATGTGAAACGGCTAGCTTAGTTAGCGGGGCGCACTAAATAGCGTTTCAATCGGTGACGTCACTTGCTCTGAGACCTTGAAGTAGTGGTTCCGCAAGGGCCGCGGCTTTTGTGGAGCGATGGGTAACGATGCTTCGAGGGGTGACTGTTGTTGATGTGTGCAGAGGGTTCCTGGTTCGCGCCCGGGTATGGGCGAGGGGACGGTCTAAAGTTATACTGTTACATGGGCTGAACTGAAAAAGCGTGTGCGAGCATGGAGGCCTACAAACCTGACTCAGTTACACCAGCTCTGTCAGGAGGAATGGGCCAAATTTCACCCAACTTATTGTGGGAAGCTTGTGGAAGTCTACCCGAAATGTTTGACCCAAGTTTAACAATTTAAAGGCAATGCTACCAAATACTAATTGAGTGTATGTAAACTTCTGACCCACTGGCAATGTGAAGAAAGAAATAAAAGCTGAATTAAATCTACTATTATTCTGACATTTCGCATTCTTAAAAAAAAAGTGGTGATCCTAACTGACCCAAGACAGGGAATTTTTACTATGATTAAATGTTAGGAATTGTGAAAAACTGAGTTAAAATGTATTTGTCTAAGGTGTGTGTCAACTTCCAACTTCAACTGTGTATATACCCTAGAGGTCAAAGTTCTGTTAACCTGAATTTACCCGAAAATGTGTCTGATGGATAGTTGTGAATAAAAACTGTCCAATGATTAAAGGGTATAAACTAGCAATATTTTGTTTTATACTGACATTTTCTCATAGGTTAAAATCCCTATTGGAAAAAAATTAATGGGATGGAGGTACGAAAAAGTGATAACACACAGAAAGCTAGCATTGCTGCACTGCTATCACACATTTTCAAACTCTAGGGACATGGATCTTTTTAAAAAAATCACTGAGACATGACGGCCCAAATCTGGGGGATACGGCTCATGAACAAAATGTGCCATTTCAAAACATTCCAACTCATAGGTAAATGGTTGACTTGAGTCAATTAATTTGCCATTTAGTATGGATTAACAACGTCTTAAAAAATAAATGTATATATATATATTGGCATTTATCAGCCAACGACCTCTGATGTCTAAGTAATGTAACGTTACCCATGATGATAGCTAGCTAACTGTTTCTAAGTTCACTAACTAACGTTAGCTAGCTGCATGGCTATAAAAATCGCGACAGGATTTAGGGGGTGGCTGGTCAGTTAATTTATCTAACGTTTATCATGCATCATTACAAACAAGCTGTATACATTGAGACATATCACAAGTGATATTCAGTGCTCTTTCCAGGTCTGACAACACTGTCTGAAATATGAATCCTGCATGCTTGAGCATGCACTTAACAAGTTAGATAGCGCAAGGGACAACAACATTTACCTGATATTCGTCTTTCAACGTTATTCCGTAGTGTAAGAAAGTAGTGGCAATGGCCAGCATTTGACACACGACGAACACTTCTTTCCAACAATATTAGACCACTCAGACACTTCGGTAAGGCACACAGTCTCAATAGCGACATGTTCACATAACTGCACAACACTTCTCCACGCTAGGCTGCCATCTTGAAAAAGACAAAGCTAATCGAACACAAAAGAGCAGAGTATAGGCAAGGATAGACGACTACTAATAAATCGAAGAGTAGATTTAGAAACAAGACAATTATGTTTTATATGTATTGAAAGTAGTGTAGAATATTATTTGTTAAACAAATATAATAGTCAACATTAACTTTGTGCAATTTGTACAAAACATTAGGAACACATTCCTAATATTGCATTGAACCTCCTTTGTCCCTCAGAACAGCCTCAATTCATCGGGGCATTGACTCTACAAGGTGTCGAAACAGTTGTGTCAAGTTGGCTAGATGTCGGTTGGGTGGTGGACCATTCTCAATACACACGGGGAACTGCTGAGCTTGAAAACCCGGCAGCGTTGCAGTTCATACATACTACCATACTCAGTTCAAAGTCACTTAAATATTTTGTATTGCCCAGTCACCCTCTGAATGCTACACAATCCATGTTTCAAGGCTTAAAAAACCTTCTTTAACCTGTCTCCTTCCCTTCATCTATATACTGATTGAAGTGGTTTTAACAGGTGACATCAATAATGGATAAGAGCGTTCACCTTGATTCACCTGGCCACTCTGCCATGGAAAGAACAGGTGTTTCTAATGTTTTTTATACTCAAGAGTACATGAAAAGTTTGTTTAAAGTCTCAGTGCAGTGAAAAATCAAGTCAAATTGTGTTTGTGACATGCTCCAAATACAACAGGTGAAATGCTTTCTTACAAGCCCTTAACCAACAATACAGTTCAAGAAATAGAGTTATGAAAATATTTACTAAATAAACTAAAGTAAAAAATCTAATAAAAAGTAACACAATAAAGTAACAATAACGAGGCTATATACAGGTGGTACCAGTACAGAGTCAATATGCAGGAGTACAGGTTAGTCGAGGTAATTTGTACATGTAGGTAGGGGTAAAGTGACTATGCAATAGATAATAAACAGCGAGTAGCAGCGGTGTAAAACAGGGGGGGGTCGATGTAAATAGTCCGGGTGGCCATTTGATTAGTTGTTATGCCTTGGGGGTAGAAGCTGTTAAAACTTCTATAGCATACTGGTTATTGTTCGGAATTTTGGATGACTGACGTGCCCAAAGTTAACTGCCTGTTACCCAGGCCCAGAATCTATGATTTGCATATAATTGGTAGAATTGGATAGAAAACACTCATAACAGAACTGATATGGCGGGCGAAAACCCGAGGAAAATCCATCCTGAATTCTTTTTTTTAGGTCACAGGCCATTTCAATGCTAGCCTATGGGATATGCAAATAGATAGGACCCAGATTGCAGTTCCTATGGCTTCCACTAGATGTCAACCATCTTTAGAAAGGGTTTCAGGCTTGTTTTCTGAAAAATGAGCAAGTAGTAGTTTTTCCAAGGTGTCTCTCATTAGAAACATACTACTCTCCGTCTTAAATATGATAGTTTATTTAGATATTTGAGTACCTGAAGATTAATTAGAAACATTGTTTGACTTGTTTGGACTAACTTTACCTGTAACTGTTTGGATTAATTTGTATGCATGTTGAACGAGTAGATTACTGAGATAATTGGCACCAACTAAACAGACTTTAAAGTCCTTCCTTGGATATAAGGAAGGACTTTATCGAACAAAACAACCATTCATTGTGTAGCTGGGACCCTTGGGATTACAAACAGATGAAGATCTTCAAAGGTAAGGGATTTATTTAATCGCTATTTGTGATTTTGTGACGCCTGCGCTGGTTGAAAAAGTATTTTGATGTGGGGCGCTGTCCTCTGATAATCGCATGGTATGCTTTTGCCGTAAAGCCTTTTTGAAATCTGACACCGCGGTTGGATTAACAATAAAGGTAAGCTTTTAAATGATGTATGACACTTGTATTTTCATGAATGTTTAATATTATGATTTTTGTATTTTGAATTTCGCGCTCTGCAATTTCACAGGATGTTGTCGTAGGTGTCCCGCTAGCAGTTCATGCGCCCAAACCAGTTTAAGGGGCCTTTTGGACCTAGACTTGGCACTCCGGTACCGCTTGCCGTGTGGTAGCAGAGAGAACAGTCTATGACTTGGGTAACTGGTCTCTGACCATTTTTGGGGCCTTCATTTGACACTACCTAGTATGTAGGTCCTAGATGGCAGAAAACTTGTCCCCAGTGATGTACTGGGAAGTCCGCACTTCCCTCTGTAGCACCTTATCGTCAGATGCCGAACAGGTGCCATACCAGGAGTAATGCAACCGGTCAGGATGCTCTCGATGGAGTAGCTGTAAAACTTTGAGGATCTGGGGACCCATGCCAAATCTTTTCAGTCTCCTGAGGGGGAAAAATAATTGTTGTCCCCTCTTCACAACTGTCTTGGTGTGTTTGTACAATGATGGTGTGGACAGCAAGGAACTTGAAACTCTCAACCATCTACCCTACAGCTCCATCAATGTTAATGGGGGCCTGTTCAGGCCTCCTTTTCCTATAGACCACGATGAGCTCCTTTGTCTTGCTCACATTGAGGGAGAGGTTGTTGTCCTGGCATCACACTGCCAGGTCTCTGACCTCCTCCCTAAAGGCTGTCAGGCCTGCCACTGTTGTGTTGTCAGAAAACCTAATGATGGTGTTGGAGTCGTGCTTGGCCACTTAGTCGTGGGTGAACATGGAGTACAGGACGGGACTAAGCACGCAACCATGAGGGGCCCCAGTGTTGAGGATCAGATGTGTTGTTGCCTACCCTTACCACCTGGGGGCTGCCTGTCAGGAAGTCCAGGATCCAGTTGGAGAGGAAGGTGTTTAGTCCCAGGGTCCTTAGCTTAGTGATGAGCTTTGTGGGCACTATGGTGTTGAATGCTGAGCTGTACTCAATGAACATAATTCCCACATAGGTGTTCCTTTCATCCAGGTGGGAAAGGGCAGCGTGGAGTGCGATTGAGATTGCGTCATCAGTGGATCTGTTGGGGCGATATGCAAATTGGAGTGGGTCTAGTGATTCCGGGATGATGGTGTTGATGTGAGTCATGACCAACCTTTCAAAGCACTTAATGGCTAGCGACGTGAATGCTATGGCGCGGTGGGCATAGGGACTATGGGCATAGGGACTATGGTGGTCTGTTGGAAACATATACTGTAGGTATTACAGACTCAATCAGGGAGAGGTTGCTCAGAGCGCATGCTCTGTGTACATGTCCTGGTCATCCATCTGGCCCCACGGCCTTGTGAATGTTGACCTGTTTAAAGGTCTTGCTCACATTGACTACGGAGAGCGTGATAACACAGTCCTCCAGAACAGTTGGTGCTCTCATGCATGCTTCAGTGTTGCTTGCCTCGAGGCGAGCATAAAAGGCATTTAGCTCGTCTGTTAGGCTCGCATCACTGGGCACCTCGCAGTTGGGTTTCCCTTTGTAGTCCATAATAGTTTGCAATCCCTGCCACATCCGACGAGCATCAGAGCCGGTGTAGTAGGATTCAATCTTTGTCTTGTATTGATGCTTTGCCTGTTTGATGGTTCATCTGAGAGCATAGCAGGATTTCAAATAAACGTCCGGATTAGTGTCCTGGCCCTTGAAAGCAGCAGATCTAGCCTTTAGCTCAATGTGGATGTTGCCTGTAATCCATGGCTTCTGGTTGGGATATTTATGCACGGTCACTGTGGGGACGACGTCGTTGATGCACTTATTGATGAAGCCAGTGACTGAGGTGGTTTACTCCTCAATGCCCTTGGATGATTCCCGGAACATATTCCAGTCTGTGCATGCAAAACAGTCCTGTAACATAGCATCCGCATCATCTGACAACTTCCGTATTGAGCGAGTCACTGGTACTTCCTGCTTTATTTTTTCTTGTAAGAAGGAATCAGGAGGGTAGAATTATGGCCACATTTTCCAAATGGAGGGCAAGGGAGAGCTTTGTATGCATCTCTGTGTATGGAGTAAAGGTGGTCTAGAGTTTTTTTTCCTCTGTTCCTCTGGTTGCACATGTGACATGCTGGTAGAAATGAGGTAAAACTGATTTAAGTTTGCCTGCATTAAATTCCCCGGCCACTAAGAGCGCCGCTTCTGGATGAGCATTTTCTTGTTTGCTTATGGCCTTATACAGCTCATTGGGTGCGGTCTTAGTGCCAGCATCGGTTTGTAAATAGACAGCTATGAATAATATAGATGAAAACTCTTTTGGTAGATAGTGTGGTCTACAGCATATCATGAGGTACTCTACCTCAGGCGAGAAATACCTTGAGACTTTTTAATATTATAAATGGCGCACCAGCTTTTATTGACACGTAGACACACACCCGCACCCCCCATCTTACCAGACATAGTTGTCCTGTCCTGCTGATGCACAGAAAACCCAGCCAGCTCTATATTATCCGTGTCGTCGTTCAGCCACGGCTCGGTGAAACATAAGACATTACAGTTTTTGGTGGGATTGAGTTTTGGCCTGCCTGCTGACATCACCAGGCTGTAAATTAGTTGATTCACCAATAAGAAAGAGAATTCCAAACCTCGCTGCTAATAACAGCTAGTTTTCAGTTTTCCCCTCCCCACTCAGACCACTACCAGACAGTTCTAGCTAAATTCTTGCTTGAGAAATTGCTCTTTACTGAGATATTTTGGTTTATTTTTGACCAATTTAATTGAAAACAATCATAGTAAGGTACTTAATTGTTACCCAGAAATGATTTGATATTGAGGTAAAAATGGCTGCATTGGGCATTTAACCTGTATCATTTATTCTCTAGGGAGAATAATAACTTTTATGTTTGTTCAGATTTCTATTTTATCATTATTTAAGAATATCTTATCAAATATCGAAATTATGAACGCCACTGAAAAAATCTAAGGACAAGGTGTGTGTGACGTGTGTGTGACCTATATCACCTATAGGTGGCAGCCTTACCATAAAATAAGTAGAACAAAGGTCAAACTAGAGGTCATACATAAGTGGTCTTGCTGGTACTCTCATGTCTTGGTTTGAGTGAGAAATTGCCACATAATATAAAGACCCACAACCTTTTGGATGGCTTCCAACCGCCACTGGTCAACTTTTAAAACACATTTGAACTGACTCTCCATGTTGTCAGTGTGTAATTACAATGTAATAAATGAAAAAAATATGTATTTGTCATATACTTCGCAAACAACAGGTGTACACTAACTGTGAAATGCTTACATGAAGGTCCCTTCCCAACAATGCAGAGATAAAGAAAATAGAGAAATAATAGGAACATAAAACACGTAATAGATACATAATGAGTAACAATAACTTGGCTTTATACAAGGAGTTACAGTACTGAGTGGATGTACAGGGGTACGAGGTAATAACTTGGCTGTATACAAGGTGTTACAGTACTGAGTGGATGTACAGGGGTAAGAGGTAATAACTTGGCTGTATACAAGGTGTTACAGTACTGAGTCGATGTACAGGGGTACGAGGTAATAACTTGGCTGTATACAAGGTGTTACAGTACTGAGTCGATGTACAGGGGTACGAGGTAATAACTTGGCTGTATACAAGGTGTTACAGTACTGAGTCGATGTACAGGGGTACGAGGTAATAACTTGGCTGTATACAAGGTGTTACAGTACTGAGTCGATGTGCAGAGGTACGAGGTAATTGAGGTAGATGAGAATATACATATAACTAGGAATAGTGAACGGTAGCAGCAGTGTTGGTGATGAGTCAAAGTTAGTACAAAAAGGGTCAATGCATATAGTCCGGGTAGCTATTTGGTTAACTATTTAATGAACTATTTAGCAGTCTTATGGCTTGGGAGTAAAAACTGTTCCGGGTCCTATTGGTTCCAGACTTGGTGCACCAGTACCTCTTCCCGTGCAGTAGCACAGAGAACAGTCTATGACTTGGGAGTAAAAACTGTTCCGGGTCCTATTGGTTCCAGACTTGGTGCACCAGTACCTCTTCCCGTGCAGTAGCACAGAGAACAGTCTATGACTTGGGAGTAAAAACTGTTCCGGGTCCTATTGGTTCCAGACTTGGTGCACCAGTACCTCTTCCCGTGCAGTAGCACAGAGAACAGTCTATGGCTTGGTAGTAAAAACTGTTCCGGGTCCTATTGGTTCCAGACTTAGTGCACCAGTACCTCTTCCCGTGCAGTAGCACAGAGAACAGTCTATGACTTGGGAGTAAAAACTGTTCCGGGTCCTATTGGTTCCAGACTTGGTGCACCAGTACCTCTTCCCGTGCAGTAGCACAGAGAACAGTCTATGACTTGGGAGTAAAAACTGTTCCGGGTCCTATTGGTTCCAGACTTGGTGCACCAGTACCTCTTCCCGTGCAGTAGCACAGAGAACAGTCTATGACTTGGGAGTAAAAACTGTTCAGGGTCCTATTGGTTCCAGACTTGGTGCACCAGTACCTCTTCCCGTGCAGTAGCACAGAGAACAGTCTCTGACTTGGGTGGCTGGAGTCTTTAGACATTTTTAGGGTCTTCCTCTGACACAACCTAATAGGGCTACCATGTTGACCTGATACTATGGAAAATAATCATATTATCTCTGCTGGTAAACAACATATTAATAATAACATATTATGAATGATGCGCTTGAACCTTATCTGGCTCATTTGAGCTTCCTAATTAGTTAGGGAACCAATAGGATACATTGTCTGGTCTTTTGAGATTCATATAAACTGTCCAGTCTCTACTATGCACTGCCAAATACACTTGTGAGTCCTGTCCTTTTTAGAAGCAGAAGGTCTACAAGATATCATCTTTGGAAAATTGAATGTTGTTTATTCAATATTATGCTCAGCACACCATTTTAAACAAATGCACAGTGCTTTCTGGAGTACAATACAATTAAAATTAAACTGAATGGTATATTTTTTCATAGGCCCTTTTCATTGTATCCTAAATTTAAGTAATGCAGAAGATAAATTCTACATCGTTCTAATAGCATGCATGCTGTTTGACCTAACAAGTGTCAGATTCCGCTTGTCACCTCTAAAGCATTCCTAAAGACTTGTACAGCCTTTTGTGTGAGGCGCTGGAAGTTAACATAAGTACTACTTGAGAGGTCAGGCTGGGAAATGAGGTCCAGGCAGTACATCTTTTCTCAATGGAGGTGGTGGCTGGGATCATAGTCACATTGGTTGGTGTCTGCTGCTGAGATGTAGGTGAGGATCAGGAGGTGTTTGTTGCTATGGTTCACGAGCAGGGCCCCTCGACAGGCTCGTTTGATGTGGTCGGCCTCTGTTGGCGGCTGGCTCTTTGCGCTGGTGACAGTCATTGCTGGGTGAGTGACTGTCAATGCCTGAGCCAACAAAAGGGGAGAAGACAGCCATTCATGGCCCTGATAATAGCCAGGCCAGGACAAGGCTGCCATTCTCACACACTTTGATCATAAGGATTCTTTGCACACCTCTGTAGGGGCGCCCTTTTTGTTTTACAGATGGACGCTGTTTTGAAAGTTCACCTGGCCAAGAAAACTTGACGGAGGTGCTTTGTGAAAGACTTGTGTTGGTAAATGCTTTGAGCATATATGTGTGTGCCTCTCAGATGGAACATGTGACATTCCCCCTGTGGAAAGAAGCTAGTGTTTTTCGAGACAGCTGCATGCTTTCGGCTGTCCAACTGCATGACTTCCTAGAGGAGTCGTTCTTGGACATGTCAGATATTAGTAATCATGTTGAAATGGTCAAGAAAACATATTTAGGAAATTATTGTGTGTGTACTGGACAGTATATGTACAGTATATGCAAAGCCACATACAGTAGGAATTATGTTTTTGTCGGTCACATTACATCAGTATTTCTACCTAACCTCTGGTCCTGCATGATTATTTGCCAATACTGCCATAAATAATGTTTTAATGACAGAACTTTATTTAATTCGCTGTTTGCCACATAGATTGAGTGTCACGATCGTCGTTGGAATGAGGTGAGGACCAAAGCGCAGCGTGGTAAGTGTTCATCGTATATTTATTAAACCAAGAACACTAAACAAAATAACAAAGGAGAATGAAACTAAACAGTTCTGAAAGGTGACATACATATAACAGAAAATAATCACCCACACCACACAGGTGGGAAAAGGCTACCTAAGTATGATTCTCAATCAGAGACAACTAACGACACCTGCCTCTGATTGAGAACCATACCAGGCCAAACGCAAAACACAACATAGAAAAAGGAACATAGACAACCCACCCAACTCACGCCCTGACCATACTAAAACAAAGACATAACAAAAGAACTAAGGTCAGAACGTGACATTGAGCAAATACTTAAAGTATGAGTGTCAACAGGGAATTAATACAAACATATTGACCATTATGACTGACTCATACCACTCTCACAGGGTTTCTCACACAGAGAGGGAAGGTACATTAAGACGGCTTGAATGATGGAGTCATCTAAGAAAATATTGTAATGATTTTTCATGCTGGTATTTACAAGTGCTACTTAATGGAATAATGGCTCTGACTACAGAGCCACATGTACTGTGGAAGTTTTCCTTTGTGATGCTTAGTTATTTCCATCACTGTATTTAATGCTAGACTCAAAAATTCATTTTGGTTCTTGTCCAAACCCTCTGAGGGGTTGTAAAATGCTGAGCCAGCAGAGGTCTTTACAGTAACCACGTCTACATACTGCTATCTCTGTCTCTCACTTTATCAGTGCTCTGATTATCTGCTTTGGAATCACTGACGTGCAAAATCATGGCTACTTAACACCTGGCATGTCTCTTTTTATTCCTTAAAAAAGCCGCAGTTTGTGGTATTGCTCGGGATCTGCTCCCGCCATCTGGATCTCTCAGAACAGTAAAGTCCATCAGATAGGTGCCCCACTTATCACCAGGCCACCGACAATAGGCAATAGTCATGAAACAGGATATGCAAATGAACCGTGCTCTGACTAGGCCAGGGTACAGTGATGGTGGTGGTCTGGTCAGTTCCTGAATGAGTCCCGGATGTTTACACAGTCACCCACGGTGTGCAGCACAGAGATATCAAGAACACCTGCATTGGTCCAAACTGGCAGGAAGTCGACAAGTGACAACAGACTAATTGCATAAACATAGAAGTTGTAATAATGTATTGGCATGGCATTGTATTTTAACAGTATATCCCTGTTGTGAATTTCGTAAATTTCCCTAAATCTGGTAGGCCTACAAAAAGATGCTAACTAGAGCAATGTGAAGAGACTTATATACTACAAATATAAATCTGTCTTTTAATATTTGGATAAATAACAAAAGAGCAGAATGATCATATGCTTAAAAAGCAAGAGGTCAGGGGTGATCAACTGAAAGGAGATCAGAGAGAGAGTTAGAGAGAGAGGGAGAGAGAGAGAGAGGGGGAGAGAGAGAAAGAGTACAGAAACAGGGAGTGAGTCAGTGGAGTTAGCAAGAGAGAGAAAACAATTAATAATAGGATCTATTACTGAGGGATTGTCAGTGCTAAGAGGGAGGTCGAGTTTCAGGCCTTTTTGAAGACTTTGAGGGTACAAACAGGACTCATTACAGAGATATTATCTCCATTCATACACTTACAGAGCCGCTTGGATCCCTGCTGGGAAAGATTAGGTTCCTTTGCTTGTGAACATCCTCCTATGGTGCCCGGGCTGAAGAGCTTTCTCTGCTCAGGGCGCACCCTGGACAGGAGACGCAACGTTGGAGCTGACTGAAAGCCTTCTGCAGGGGAGAGGAGAGAGGGGAGGGATCAAACTACCAAAAAGCCAGCCCTTTCTCATTTGGAGAGAGAGCTGCGTCACACCAGAGGGCCCCCCACCTGTTACTGATCTCTGAGTTTAGCGTTTGCCTCGTATTTTAGGATAGGGAATTAATGTGCTTTGTTCTTAATGATCATCACATTGACTAAAGTCTTGAATGGACTTGGATTATGTCATGTAGGCATACTGTATTTAATGCTATACTGCATGTGTCATTCTAGTATGTCTTGCACTGGTAACTGAGAATAAAGCACAGTGATAAATAAACAGGGTTCTGGTTAAATATGATAAAATAATTGAACAATAAAACATTCTTTCAAGCACCATATCCTCCTGGAAATATCCAGACAGCTCAATTTAGGGTGATTCATATTCTACCTATTCAATAATGTATCCAACTTCAATAGCTAAGCTATAGCTATCAATAGCTAAGCTGTAGGTCTATAGTCAAGCCACAGACAGCAATACATGAGCGTGTGTCTCGCTTGGACCCAGGACACCACAAAGCAATCTACTGCCACATCTGACATTCAGATGTGGATATAAACTTTGTTCTTGATCTCCGGGGCAGACTAACTTTTAAGTAAGAAGTTATACAGTACATAGCATGATTGTATGATTTTAATTCTGGGTAATTTTCAGAGAGGAAGGGCAACTGGAGTTTCCTGGGGGTGCAGGCCGCATGAAAGAGTTCACTCTCCATGAAGGGAAAATAGGGATGACCAAGCAGCTGGCATACGAATGAAGTGGAAATAGAAGAGTTATCATATAAATTAGCATAAAGATGCATTAGAATCAAATAGAATCCAAAGAAAACCCCTTACCCCAGTTATTTTAGCATTTGTTTTATATAAAGGTATGTCGGCCTACACTCCCACAGCATGATGCAAAGTCTACCAGCCACACCTGAAGGTAGATGTATAAGCTTCAATGATTACAATTAGATTTGCATATCTGTATTTAGATACAAACATTTTTGTGCAGGCATAAGCAAAGCCAGCTGTGATAGAAGGTCTTCTAGCACTTCGGAGGACATTGAAGAATATTGTTTTCCATTACAGGGCTGATGGAGAAGGCTGGAGCACCCTATAACAATTACACAGGCAAGTCTACGAACACTCAGCTGTCCTGCTAACTGTTTACATGTTTTTGAAGATGGGTAAACAGTTTTATACAATGCTAACAAAAAACACATCCTCAATGTCTGCTGTGCTCTCCCAGCCCAGGCACCTCCAGCCTGGCAACAGCACAGGCAGGCAACAACAAACAGTCACTCCAATGAACTCCACAGGGCGGAAATAAGGAGAGTTTGAAGGAAAAAAGGAATAAACCTACTGGGAGTAAAGAGACACTGCAGAGTGGTTTCATTGGGGATGAAATGCCTCTTTTCCTGGGGCTCATGCAGATAAATAGAGAGAGAAGTTTTGAGGAGGAACTCCACAGTATCTAATGGCCAGAACAAGCAGGTAGACAGGAATGGCTGCCAGGGGTTAGGGGGGTTGGGAGCTGTGGGGGAGAGAGAGGGCAGCTGGCCTCTGTCTGACTGGTCTTTTATGATGGAAGAGGGGGATAGAGGGACAGACAAGCTTGTGGGAGCAGTTAACAAGCGAAAGAGTGTGAAGTCACTGTTGTCCTCTCTGTGCACGCACCCCTCAAACACACTTCCACCCCTGGACACCGTGCTCGCCCCAGGGCGGTACACATCATTGAAACCGGGACCCTTTTAAAAGGAAGTAAGTGCTGCACTGGACAGACTCACTTCAGAACATGTGCTGTGGAGTGCTGCGGCTGCTCTCACAGCGGATGCTCCTAGCACCCTCGGCTGGTAGAATCACATGATAGTGAGTATTTCATTTGGTTATACTTTTGTGTAAAAAAAAGGTCAACACATTACAGTTTTGTCCTCATTTCATTATTAATGATTAGTATGCAGTGAATTTGAGCCACCCTTCAAATACCATCAGGAATACACTGAAGGAGTGAGGACAGGACAGTATATGGACAGTTTTGACAAATATTGAATGGAATACATTAGGTATCAGCAGTGCCGGCCCCAGGTATAAGCAGTTGCTAAGGGCCCCCGACCCTGTCCTCTCCTTCAGCTACACAGATTGAAGTGGATTTAACAGGTGACATCAGTAAGGGATCATAGCTTTCACCTGGATTCACCTGGTCAGTCTGTCATGTAAAGCGTTCCTAATGTTGTGTACAGTCAGGGTACAGTCATTCTCAAAAGTTTTGAGAATGACACAAATATTAATTTTCACAAAGTTTGCTGCTTCAGTGTCTTTAGATATTTTAGTCAGATGTTACTATGGAATACTGAAGTATAATTACAAGCATTTCATAAGTTTCAAAGGCTTTTATTGACAATTACATGAAGTTGATGCAAAGAGTACATATTTGTAGTGTTGACCCTTCTTTTTCAAGACCTCTGCAATCCACCCTGGCATGCTGTCAATTAACTTCTGGGCCACATCCCAACTTATGGCAGCCCATTCTTGCATAATCAATGCTTGGAGTTTGTCAGAATTTGTGGGTTTTTGTTTGTCCCCCCACCTCTTGAGGGTTGACCACAAGTTCTCAATGGGATTAAGGTCTGGGGAGTTTCCTGGCCATGGACCCAAAATATTGATGTTGGGTTCCCTGAGCCACTTGGTTTTCACTTTTGCCTTATGGCAAGGTGCTCCATCATGCTGGAAAAGGCATTGTTCGTCCTGGATGGTTGGGAGAAGTTGCTCTCGGAAGAAGGGTTGGTACCATTCTTTATTCATGGCTGTGTTCTTAGGCAAAATTGTGAGTGAGCCCACTCCCTTGGCTGAGAAGCAACCCCACACATGAATGGTCTCAGGATGCTTTACTGTTGGCATGACACAGGACTGATGGTAGCGCTCACCTTGTCTTCTCCAGACAAGTGTTTTTCCGATGCTTCAAACAATCGGAAAGGGGATTCATCAGAGAAAATGACTTTACCCCAGTCCTCAGCAGTCCAATCCCTGTACCTTTTGCAGAATATAAGTCTGTCCCTGATGTTTTTCCTGGAGAGAAGTGGCTTCTTTGCTGCCCTTCTTGACATCAGACCATCCTCCAAAAGTATTTGCCTCACTGTATATGCAGATGCACTCACACCTGCCTGCTGACATTCCTGAGCAAGCTCTGTACTGGTGGTGCCCCGATCCCGCAGCTGAATCAACTTTAGGAGACGGTCCTGGAGCTTGCTGGACTTTCTTGGGCGCCCTGAAGCCTTCTTCACAACAATTGAACCACTCTCCTTGAAGGTCTTGATGATCCGATAAATGGTTGATTTAGGTGTAATCTTACTGGCAGCAATATCCTTGCCTGTGAAGCCCTTTTTGTGCAGAGCAATGATGACGGCACTTATTTCCTTGCAGGTATCCATGGATGACAGAGGAAGAACAATGATTCCAAGCACCACCCTCAGCTTTCAGTCTGTTATTCAAACTCAATCAGCATGACAGAGTGATCTCCAGCCCTGTCCTCATCAACACTCACACCTGTGTTAACGAGAGAATCACTGACATGATGTCAGCTGGTCCTTTTGTGACAGGGCTGAAATGCAGTGGAAATTATTTTTTGGGATTCAGTTCATTTGCATGGCAAAGAGGGACTTTGCAATTAATTGCAATTCATCTGATCACTCTTCATAACATTCTGGAGTGTATGCAAATTGCCATCATACAAACTGAGGCAGCAGACTTAGTGAACATTATTATTTGTGTCATTCTCAAAACTTTTGGCCACGACTGTATATACAGGTATATTTATATTTTTTAGGAAGTCAACTTACTGTTGACAGTTAGACTAGTAGAATACACAAGGTGCAAGTTCGAAATGTGGTTGTGCATCAGCAGTTTTTCTCTTGTTATGTCAGTCACTGACAGTCAGTCAATTATCCATGTCAGCTAACTATTTTTAGATTGGTAAGTTAGTCTAGCCAGCTATCTAAACTTGTTGTAATCATGGCCGTATACCAACATGCTCATAGGGCACGGGCCCAGGGACTCTGACCTCAAGAGGGCCCCCATTGATTTCGTTAGTCACTCCCACTCAGTTATCATTACCATGGCATAAGTCATGGCAAAATGTGTAGAATTGCAGGAAATAAGCTGTTAAACTGCAATTTGTATCTCTCTGTCCCATGGCAAAATAAGTAGAATTGCATGAAATGTGTTAAAAAATTGCAAGATAATATTTTCTCTACTTCCCATTGCAAAATGTGTAGAATTGCAGGAGATTAACTTTAAAACCAAAATTGTTTGCCTGCGAGGTGGGGGCTCCCCACAACCAAATCTTGCTTAGGGCCCCCAAAAGGCTAGTCACCCTAAGGTGACATATTCATTTCTTTGAACGCAAAGACTCAGTCCTGATTTACAGCCTAATTGTGACAACAGACAGACAGAGTGTGAAGTTGTTAAAATGGTGTTCACCATTACCACCCTGGTCTCACAAATCAGAGGTGAACATCAGAAACCACCTCAAGGAAATATTAACACAGGTGATCAGAAAGACTCCTCTGTCGTTGTTTCCGACAAACTAAAGCCCTCTTTAATCTGTCCCATGTGTCTACAAATAGTCCAGTCAAAGGTGTCACAAAAGAGCCCCTTCCATGTCAATTTACCTTCTCACTGCTGACCTAGGATAATTCCTCATCATCTTCAAGTGCCGGGACAACAAAGGAGTTTGACTTAACACTTTCCAGTTGACTCTTTCCATGGAGCAATAAAACCTACAGGTAGCTGGCTAATGGCTTTCTAGGAACCACTATTAGGAGACAAAGGCTACATTAAGAAATTATAAAAGAGAGATCTTGCAAAGCCTCTCTCGTTTATTTCAAATAGTTATCAATGATTGTGGCCCCACCCCTCTCCTTTCAACTCCCCAGATGCAAGCCCTGCCCAGGATAAAATGCAGGACAAGCCCAAGCCTCCCATTCCACACAGGAGAGAGTGGAGACATTCATTTACTGCTTCACTGCTTCATACAGGCAGACAGACCAGACACACTCTCACTCACTTACTCTCTCACTCACTGATTGCCTCTCTCACTGACTGCCTCTCTCACTCACTGACTGCCTCTCTCAGTCACCGACTGCCTCTCTCACTCACTGACTGCCTCTCTCACTCACCGACTGCCTCTCTCACTCACCGACTGCCTCTCTCACTCACTGACTGCCTCTCTCACTCACTGACTGCCTCTCTCACTCACTGACTGCGTATCTCACTGACTGCCTCTCTCACTCACTGACTGCCTCTCTCACTCACTGACTGCCTCTCTCACTCACTGACTGCCTCTCTCACTCACTGACTGCCTCTCTCACTGACTGCCTCTCTCACTCACTGACTGCCTCTCTCACTGACTGACTGCCTCTCTCACTGACTGCCTCTCTCACTCACTGACTGCCTCTCTCACTGACTGCCTCTCTCACTCACTGACTGCCTCTTTCACTGACTGCCTCTCTCACTCACTGACTGCCTCTCTCACTCACTGACTGCCTCTCACACTCAGTAGCTGTTGTCTCTTTCTCTCTTCCTCATACACACACTGTCCCTCTCACTCTCCCTTCCCCTCACTCACTCTCTCTCTCACTCTACCTTCCCCTTACTCTGCCTCTCTCACTCACATATACACAGACATACACACACTCTCTCCCTCTGTCTCCCTCTCTGTTTCTCTCTCTCTCTCCCCTCTCTCTCTACACACACACACACATTCTTTCTGTGACTCGCTCTCCCTATTGCACTTTTACACACACTCACACACAGTCACTCACTCGCCCTCACTCAAGTCATTCTCAGCCAGACAAGCACTGTATTCCAGTCCAGCTGGAGAGAGGAGCATCGCAAGGTGCACACATCGCAGGACAGGACACTGATTGACTCTGCAGCTGGAAAGAAGGACACAAGCCAAAAGGAACAGAACAAGGAAAACAACAGAAAATAACAGATTACTTTTGGCAATGGAATTACAAAATAAATAATTTTAAGGGACAGAGTGAGTAAATAGAGGCTGAGAGAGAAATAGGAGTTTATCATCAGACAGACAAGTAAAGAGACAAAGTTATCTGTGACAGAGGGCTGGTTAGAAGCCCAGGTTTCTCTTTGCTCTGCTGACTGGTCCTCAGTGACAGGGTCTGCTGCCTGCTTGATCACCACCCCTTTCCACCTTCAGAGAGAGAGAGAGACCACTCAACTGGACCACACAGCCTGGGTCTCCAGCCAGCCAGCATGCCTACTGCCTGTGCAAGGTGCACCTTGGGAGTCTGATCCACCATGTGCAGATGGATGCCACCCGTCGCCGGACTCGGTCCTGACCTCGCTGCCATTGGCACTGCCCACGCCGGGCTTCCGCCCCTGCCCAGCGCTGCCTCGCTCAGCCTGCTGTGCCTCACCCTGCTCCTGGTGGCTGGCACAGCTCTGGGGGGCTGCCCACCTGGGGTAGAGCATGAGCCCCTCCAAGTACTGGCGAGGGGCATTAACTGCTCATGGACACTGGAGCGGCACACACGCAGTTACAATCACCTAGAGGGCGATGTCCGACTACGGCGGCTCTACTCCGCCAACAAGTTATTTCTCTGTATCGACAAAACGGGCAAGGTGGACGGCACCAGACGGAAAAACTACGCTGAAAGTGAGTAAGCTGGCACTATCTCCCCTCTCTATCTCTGCTATGTGATGGAGGAGTGGCGGGATGCCTATGACACTATATTATATTTTATGGTGGTGTGAACTCTCTTATCTTGCTACTTTTATAGTGGTTCATAGGGGTTTCACTGGTTTGTATCAGCCTGTCACTCCTATTTATGTTGTGTTTGGAGCGGGAGGCGTTGCTAGGTAAACTGGGAATACCCAGTGTGGAGTAACACACCTCATGGGAACCCCGGCACTGTGTTTACAGCAAGGCAGACTTGAAGAAAGACATTATGCATCAGTTGGTCATGCAAACTGGGCTTGGGAAAAAAGCTTCAATATCACAGGGGATTAACTTGTCAAAACTGTGTTGAAAGTCCTCTGGTTCAAGGGGCAGCAATTTTCTATTTCTCACAGTTTTCTCACCGATTTTGTTGAGCGCTCGTTAGTGGAATTGTCAGGATCATTTGGAGCCTCTGTGATATAAACTGTTAAGTACAGACCCAGAAACAACCGCCAACAAAGATCACGTGTGTGTGAAAACTTCAGACTAGACCAGAGAGCTGGCTTAACTTCAACGTACAACAAGTGCATTGGGCTCACCAGCACTGTTTAATTTACTGTAGACACTCAGAGAATTTCTACATACCCATGCAAAGTGTAAAGTCTTCTTACACACACACACCTATCAATCAATGATCTTCCAAAAAATGCCTTGAACAGATCAGCTCTTTCAACAGCTGCTATTATCTCATCTCAGTATGTTAAGATCCCCCAGATTAGATTGCACTGTATCTGATGTTAGTAGTAAGGACACTTGAGAGGAGAGCAGTGCACTGGGCATAGGTGTCACTCACTCCACAATCTCCATCAATGGTGTCTTTCAGATGGTTGACCAGGACAGATGAGTTGTCTCTGGTCATGAACTGACCTCCCAGTGGCTACTGGACAGCCTTGAGAGGTTTATGCCTTTGACGGTTGTATTTATGTATTTAGTCGTTAATGCCTTTTTACACAAGTGGCTGAATCGGGGGCTTTCCATGCTACCGGGGTAACAGCAAGGACTGCCGAGTCAGTCTGCCACTGTGTACAGCTTTTTAACAGTCGGTGACATTTGTTAACCTGCCGGGGCTAGTAGACTTCTCGTCTGGCAGACAGTTTTATACCTCACACACACGACATCCATTCACATTGACTTGAATTATCACAATTCAAAATTGTGCTGGTGTTTGTTTTCCCTCAAATGGGGATTTTAATTTTCATGAAGGTGGTTTAGATGTCAGACATAATCAGAAAGCGTTACTCTCTCAGGTCGTGCTTATGTTTGACACTTTAAAATCAGATTGGAGCAGGAGCGGAAATCAGGAATTGGCATCACAATGCAAGTTCTTAAGATGACTGCAGCTACATGAAGCTTGTTCATGCTGGAAAACAGCAAAAGTGATGCATCTGGATTGGGAGATTTGTGTCTTTCCGTGGTCTTGTCAGAAGTGCTTAGTCAGTTGTAAAGACTGGTTCCCCATGAAAATGTGCAGCCCCCAAATGCAATGCTCTCATACTCTTTAACCACCATCCTCTCATTTCCTGCCCTGGAAAGAATGGTTCTCTATGAACACTACAGCACAGTGAGGGTGTGTACCTGCCTGCACCCCTAAAGCTGCACCCTGCCAAACCAGTGGTCATTCGGCCTTGAAATGAGTGAAATGGACCTTATGGTCGTGATGTGGTCATACCTCACAATGAGACGATATGGCCTGGTCTATTCTGAGGTCCAGTTTGGGTTCTGTGTTACCACAGGTCATTGCACCTAGAGAATTCCTTGATATTGATATGGTCACTATGCTTTAGATTAGAGAGGGCGCTCTGCATTTTTAATGAGCTTCCATTGACACAGACACAAGACTGCAGCCTCAGTACGACTGTCTCGGTGAAAAGAGGGCACATATCTTTAAGTGGCTTGGCTGGCACAGTAGATGTTTGTGTTGAGTTTGAAGTGGCTTGGCTGGCACAGTAGATGTTTGTGTTGAGTTTGAAGTGGCTTGGCTGGCACAGTAGATGTTTGTGTTGAGTTTGAAGTGGCTTGGCTGGCACAGTAGATGTTTGTGTTGAGTTTGAAGTGGCTTGGCTGGCACAGTAGATGTTTGTGTTGAGTTTTAAGTGGCTTGGCTGGCACAGTAGATGTTTGTGTTGAGTTTGAAGTGGCTTGGCTGGCACAGTAGATGTTTGTGTTGAGTTTGAAGTGGCTTGGCTGGCACAGTAGATGTTTGTGTTGAGTTTGAAGTGGCTTGGCTGGCACAGTAGATGTTTGTGTTGAGTTTGAAGTGGCTTGGCTGGCACAGTAGATGTTTGTGTTGAGTTTGAAGTGGCTTGGCTGGCACAGTAGATGTTTGTGTTGAGTTGACAAGAATGTGTCAAGTGTCTAATAAAACATAAAGAAACTGCAACTACTTTGTTATCCAAACATAGATGTAATGTAACCAAATTCTGTGAACACATCACATATGAGCACACGCACACACAAAAAAAACACACACACACACACACAAACACACACACACACACACACACACACACACACACACACACACACACACACACACACACACACACACACACATACACACACAGTCTTGTACAGCTAACCTTGTGGGGACACAATTCAGTCCCATTCAAAATAGTATTTTCCCTAACCCTAAACCGTACTCTTACCCTTACCCTAAACCTAGCTCCTAACCCTAACACTTAATGTAATTCTAACCCAAATACGAATTATAACCTTAACCCTAAACCCCCTAGAAATAGTATTTGACCTTGTGGGGACCAACAAAATCTCTCCAGTTGGTGAAATGTTTGTTTGTTTAGTGTTGTTGTGGGGCCTTCTGGTCCCCACAAGAATAGTTAAACATGTTCCCCCCCCCCCCCCCCACACACACACACACACACACACACACACACACACACACACACACACACACACACACACACACACACACACACACACACACACACACATTCACACCTCTCACCCGCTGCAGACCCCTTGCTCCTTCCCACATGTTTTAATGTTGCTGGTGTGAGTGGGGAAGCACAGCTCAGCAGAGCCCTGAATGCTGTCCAGTGCGAGGACCCTCCTTGTTCTCTGTGTTGCGGTCTGTCAACACGGCTACATTGCCCCGACTGCCCTGCTACACCCTTGCCTCACTCAGTTTTTCCAGCCCCTGCTCCCAACCTCTCAGGTGTAAAAACAGTTGGAATTAGTCAACGGGCCCTCTGCTAATTGAGGTTGGAAAATATTGTATCAATCCCAGTGGACCAGAGTATGGAACAGCTGAAGGAAGAGGCTGGGCCTGAGAGAGAGAGAGAGAGAGAGAGAGAGAGAGAGAGAGAGAGAGAGAGAGAGAGAGAGAGAGAGAGAGAGAGAGAGAGATAGAGTGTGTATTATCTGTATATTATCTACCGAAAATGCTTTGGCAATGTTAACACGTTTCCCATGCCAATAAAGCCCCTTGAATTGAATTGAGAGAGAGAGAGATCTCAATCTACTAAGGTAAAGTCTGGTTCTGATTAAGCATTAGTGGAAGGAAAGGCACATCTTTCTCTGTTTAGAAAGAGAGAGACAGAGAAAGTGGGGTTAAAGAGGTCAGGGAGCACAGTCTGAGAGAAAAGGGTGAGCAAGGGAGTGATAGTCCAAAATCTAAATGGTTGGGATATACAGTGCCTTGCGAAAGTATTCGGCCCCCTTGAACTTTGCGACCTTTTGCCACATTTCAGGCTTCAAACATAAAGATATAAAACTGTATTTTTTTGTGAAGAATCAACAACAAGTGTGACACAATCATGAAGTGGAACGACATTTATTGGATATTTCAAACTTTTTTAACAAATCAAAAACTGAAAAATTGGGCGTGCAAAATTATTCAGCCCCTTTACTTTCAGTGCAGCAAACTCTCTCCAGAAGTTCAGTGAGGATCTCTGAATGATCCAATGTTGACCTAAATGACTAATGATGATAAATACAATCCACCTGTGTGTAATCAAGTCTCCGTATAAATGCACCTGCACTGTGATAGTCTCAGAGGTCCGTTAAAAGCGCAGAGAGCATCATGAAGAACAAGGAACACAACAGGCAGGTCCGAGATACTGTTGTGAAGAAGTTTAAAGCCGGATTTGGATACAAAAAGATTTCCCAAACTTTAAACATTCCAAGGAGCACTGTGCATGCGATAATATTGAAATGGAAGGAGTATCAGACCACTGCAAATCTACCAAGACCTGGCTGTCCCTCTAAACTTTCAGCTCATACAAGGAGAAGACTGATCAGAGATGCAGCCAAGAGGCCCATGATCACTCTGGATGAACTGCAGAGATCTACAGCTGAGGTGGGAGACTCTGTCCATAAGACAACAATCAGTCGTATATTGCACAAATATGGCCTTTATGGAAGAGTGGCAAGAAGAAAGCCATTTCTTAAAGATATCCATAAAAAGTGTCGGTTAAAGTTTGCCACAAGCCACCTGGGAGACACACCAAACATGTGGAAGAAGGTGCTCTGGTCAGATGAAACCAAAATTGAACTTTTTGGCAACAATGCAAAACCTTATGTTTGGCGTAAAAGCAACACAGCTCATCACCCTGAACACACCATCCCCACTGTCAAACATGGTGGTGGCAACATCATGGTTTGGGCCTGCTTTTCTTCAGCAGGGACAGGGAAGATGGTTAAAATTGATGGGAAGATGGATGGAGCCAAATACAGGACCATTCTGGAAGAAAACCTGATGGAGTCTGCAAAAGACCTGAGACTGGGACAGAGATTTGTCTTCCAACAAGACAATGATCCAAAACATAAAGCAAAATCTACAATGGAATGGTTCAAAAATAAACATATCCAGGTCTTAGAATGGCCAAGTCAAAGTCCAGACCTGAATCCAATCGAGAATCTGTGGAAAGAACTGAAAACTGCTGTTCACAAATGCTCTCCATCCAACCTCACTGAGCTCGAGCTGTTTTGCAAGGAGGAATGGGAAAAAATGTCAGTCTCTCGATGTGCAAAACTGATAGAGACATACCCCAAGCGACTTACAGCTGTAATCGCAGCAAAAGGTGGCGCTACAAAGTATTAACTTAAGGGGGCTGAATAATTTTGCACGCCCAATTTTTCAGTTTTTGATTTGTTAAAAAAGTTTGAAATATCCAATAAATGTCGTTCCACTTCATGATTGTGTTACACTTGTTGTTTATTCTTCACAAAAAAATACAGTTTTATATCTTTATGTTTGAAGCCTGAAATGTGGCAAACGGTCGCAAAGTTCAAGGGGGCCGAATACTTTCGCAAGGCACTGTAATTTCCAATAATTCAACTGTGTATTATACCCGGATAGATGCTGTGATTTGTGTTCTCATATTTATGTTGAGATACAATATGATACTGCCCCTCTACAGTGAGGTTCTTGGGGTCCCGCAGTGGAATATTACGCTGAATGACTGAATGATCTGTGGTATATATTGAAATGTAACACTTGTGCTGGTCTGGACATTATTTGTGGTCCAGATATCAATTGCATATTTTTTTTTATCATTTCAAAGGTGCAGTTCTGTCTTATACAGTAGCATCCTGTTCTGTCCTGATGCTTTTGAGCACACAGGTCATGTATCAATTCCTGAAACCTGTTATTGTCGCAGCCAGACCTAATCCCCACAGGCCACAGCACAGTATTTATAAAACAAATGATCTAGATACCCATCAGCCATGATAAAGTGCCTGCCAAACCGAGCCAATGGTGGAAAGCTTGCAAAAACCACACTGGTAAAGTAGGCCTTCATATGATTACAAACTACCATGTCACCAAGGCACTAAAGTTGCGTGTTGAAATAATAATAAGAGGAGAGAGATTTATTTTTGACTGATTGGGGTTCAACATGTTTTTCTTTTTAGTAAATGGTGAAGGTAACAATGATAGAAGGGCCAAACAAATCAAAGTGTTTACAAAAGCTCTAAAAGTCATTACTCATCATATCCTGTCCCAGGTCATGGGTCAACTCTTACTAATTAAGAAGAGCACAACAGCTGTCGAGGCTGGACCATCTTCCACACGATAAACCACAGCAGCCAATCACTGAATAGGGAGAACGCTGTTAGGGACCAATAAAATCCCAACACAATGTTTGATGTCCCGCGGACAGCCTTAGTCCAGGTCAAAATACACACGGGATGATTATGCTTGGCCAACCTTGTTTTCTTACTTTTTCCTTTTTTCTCAGGTCAGTTCCCTATGAAATATAGTTGGCAAGTATGCCAATGTATGAGACATTTTCACATCTCACTTGAAAAGGACCCACTGTTGAATTGAAGGGTGTGGCTAAAGGCATCAAACCATTGAGCGACCTCCAGGCTATGACACCGCGTTCAACCTGAGGAAATAAGGCCCTGCGACAAGTATAATCAGAGAAGTCACTTACATTAAAAGATGCCTGCTTCGCTATTTGTCAATTTGCTGTTTTATCTTTCTTCATCTGTGCCATTTTCACTGGGAGGACGTGTGTCCTGTTTACCACATTTCCCTTGAGCTTAGCTTTGCAACATCTCACTGTTTGATGTAAGACTTTTCCTTTGCAATGAGTTCATGAGTATTTGACTTGGACTGGGCCCAAGGGAAGAAAATCTTCCACCCCTTCAGAATAGGATGTGGAAATGATTTAAACCCTTTTGAGAGAGGGGAAACTGTCACTCACCGACCAGAGAAGGACTGGGTTGAACAGGAATTGGGCACATTTGAATGGACAGGATAAATTATTGTGCAGGCATCTATATTGCTGCTTGTAAGACCTTAAAAATATTTTATGCTTAGTCTCTAAAATGCCAGTTTATTTCTGTTAATTGTAGTTATAAGATAGTGATCTCCTTTTTAGAAAGTGAGAGAGAGCAAGAGAGAAAGAGGGAGAGAGATGGAGAGATAAATAGAAAGAGAGAGAGAAAGAAATAGAAAGAGACAGAAATATATATTAAATATATATATATATGTACACAGTGCATTCAGAGAATGTTTTTCCACATTTTGTTATGTTGCAGCCTTATTCTAAAATGTATTAAATTTAAAAAACATGCTCATCAATCTACACACAATACCCCATAATGACAAAGCAAAAACAGGTTTTCAGAAATGTTAGCAAATGTATTAAACATAAAAAACAGATACCTTATTTACATAAGTATTCAGACACTTTGCTATGAGATTCGAAATTGAGCTCAGGTGCATCCTGTTTCCAATGATCATCCTTGAGATGTTTCTAGAACTTGATTGGAGTCCACCTGTGGTAAATTCAATTGATTGGACATGACTTGGAAAGGCACACAACTGTCTTTATAAGGTCCCACAGTTGACAATGACCAAGAACCCAATGGTCACAAGATTCTCAGGTCTGATGAAACCAAGATTGAACTCGTTGGCTTGAATGCCAAGTGTCAAGTCTGGAGGAAACCAGGCACCGCTCATCACCTGGCAAACCATCCCTACGGTGAAGCATGGTGGTAGCAGCATTGTGCTGTGGGGATGTTTTTCAGTGGCAGGGACTGGGAGACTAGTCAGGATTGAGGGAAAGATGAACGGAGCAAAGTACAGAGAGATCCTGATGAAAACCTGCTCCAGAGCACTCAGGACCTCAGACTGGGGTGAAGGTTCACCTTCCAACAGGACAATGACCCTAAGCACACAGCCAAGACAACATAGGAGGGGCTTCGGGACAAGTCTCTGCATGCCCTTGAGTGGCCCAGCCAGCCTGGACTTGAACCCGATTGAACATCTCTGGAGAGACCTGAAAATAGATGTGCAGCGACGCTCCTCATCTAATCTGACAGGGCTTGAGAGGATCTACAGAGAAGAATGGGAGAAACTCCCCAAATACAGATGAGCCAAGCTTGTAGCGTCATACCCAAGAAGACTCGAGACTGTTTTCGCTGCCAAAGGTGCTTCAACAAAGTACTGATTAAAGGTCCTGAACACTTACGTAGATGTGATATTTCATCGTTTTTTTTCTGTGCATTTGCAAAAAAAATCTAAAAACCTGTTTTTACTTTGTCATTATGGGGTATTGTGTGTAACTAGATTAGTTTAAAAATATATATTTTAGAATAAGGCTGTAACATAAGAAAATGTGGAACAGTCAAGGGGTCTTGAGAGAGAGAGGGCAGTAAAACTGACCTATCATTTGTATAAACATGAAGGTAGTGTGGACACCTGAGTTTTTAATTGTGATTATTTTTCCTTATTGACGATGTTCCTGATACTGAACCAAGGCAGGAATCCCAACCATTGACTGAATGACTTGTTTATTTCCCTATTTCCAAATGTATTGTATAACATGTTTGTATTTCCTTGCTTTGGCCATAAACATTCACTTGTTAGACATTACACTATGCTCTGGGTATTTAGTTAGCCCTTCTGAAGGCGTGAGAAAGTTATATTCTGTCTAACTCCTCCTCATGACTCACCATTAACGCTAAGAGAAGTCAGACGGACTTAGATGTGTGACTGGATCAAAATCATGGAGAAAAAGCTAAAGAGGGAAGCACCTGGCTAAAGTAAGGACAGGCTGTTTTGAATAGGGAGTTCACACATGTTAATGAGGGTGTGAGAGGGCCGGGGTGTGCTCTGCTTAGTATTGTGGTGGACATTTAAAAGGTAGGAGAGCTGGAGTCTTTCCCATTGCTCATTAGACGTTGTGCAAGGTTCCCTCCAAAGAGTCTAAGGGGCTTCGTAGAGAATCATGGTGCCAACAGGAGGGGAAAATCCCACGAATCCTGCCGCTTTAATCCTTCCGAATAAGGACAGCGGCCCTGGTCCGAGTGGGAAACTATAAAAATCGATCTCTTGCCAGCGGTTCCTGGTATTGGGAGGCAAAAAGCAACAACAAAAAAACTGTACACACACACACACACACACCCTGGGAATGTTGCGGGAAACGTGTGGCAGTGGCACTAATTAGTCTAACCTCACTACCTTCTAACACCGGAGTTTGATATCATGAATGGCCAGGCTTTTTGGGCAATTAGCAGCTAACAACCGCAGTCTGGCCTCAGCTCCTTTCTGTTACGTACTGAGTTCATCACTGGGTTTATTGAGTCTGACTTTGGCTCCAAGAGCAAACTCCTTTTTACATCCTACCTTTTGTACATCCTGTGGATTTGAAAGAGTACAAAAAGGAGACGATCTCATTGCCAATAAGGAACCCTCTTCAAAAGACTTGAGTAAATGATGTTAAGAGGGTTTCCATTTGAATGGCTGTTTTAATGACGAGGGGAATAAGAGCTTAACACATTATAGACCTTGGAGAGAATTCATTGCAGAGAACTGAAACAATTACATAGTTTGACAGCCTATAAATGAAAGATACAGCAAGACAAGTCATCAAGTGTTCTTGATTCCAGAAAAAACCTGTTCCCCTTGACGCTATTCAGCTCCCCCTGACCTCATTCAGCTCTGTCTGATGTTATTCAGCTCCCCCTGACCTTATTCAGCTCCCCCTGACCTTATTCAACTCTGTCTGATGTTATTCAGCTCCCCCTGACCTTATTCAGCTCCGTCTGACGTTATTCATCTCCGTCTGACGTTATTCAGCTCCGTCTGACGTTATTCATCTCCGTCTGACCTTATTCAGCTCAGTCTGATGTTACTCAGCTCCGTCTGACGTTATTCATCTCCGTCTGACCTTATTCATCTCCGTCTGACCTTATTCAGCTCAGTCTGATGTTATTCATCTCCGTCTGACCTTATTCAGCTCAGTCTGATGTTATTCATTTCCCCCTGACCTTATTCAGCTCAGTCTGATGTTATTCATTTCCCCCTGACCTTATTCAGCTCCGTCTGACCTTATTCAGCTCCGTCTGACGTTATTCAGCTCCGTCTGACGTTATTCATCTCCGTCTGACCTTATTCAGCTCAGTCTGACGTTATTCAGCTCAGTCTGATGTTATTCAGCTCCGTCTGACCTTATTCAGCTCCGTCTGACCTTATTAAGCTCCGTCTGACATTATTCAGCTCCGTCTGACCTTATTCAGCTCCGTCTGACCTTATTCAGCTCCGTCTGACCTTATTCAGCTCTGTCTGAGGTTATTCAGCTCTGTCTGACCTTATTCAGCTCCGTCTGATGTTATTCAGCTCTGTCTGACGTTATTCAGCTCCATCTGACCTTATTCAGCTCAGTCTGACCTTATTCAGCTCCGTCTGACCTTATTCAGCTCTGTCTGATGTTATTCAGCTCTGTCTGACCTTATTCAGCTCCGTCTGACCTTATTCAGCTCTGTCTGACGTTCTTCAGCTCCGTCTGACCTTATTCAGCTCCGTCTGACCTTATTCAGCTCTGTCTGATGTTATTCAGCTCCGTCTGACCTTATTCAGCTCTGTCTGATGTTATTCAGCTCTGTCTGACGTTATTCAGCTCCATCTGACCTTATTCAGCTCAGTCTGACCTTATTCAGCTCCATCTGACCTTATTCAGCTCAGTCTGACCTTATTCAGCTCCGTCTGACCTTATTCAGCTCTGTCTGACGTTATTCAGCTCCATCTGACCTTATTCAGCTCAGTCTGACGTTATTCAGCTCAGTCTGATGTTATTCAGCTCCCCCTGACGTTATTCAGCTCCGTCTGACCTTATT
The DNA here is from genome assembly GCF_057628025.1 of Oncorhynchus mykiss. Taxonomy (NCBI): domain Eukaryota; kingdom Metazoa; phylum Chordata; class Actinopteri; order Salmoniformes; family Salmonidae; genus Oncorhynchus; species Oncorhynchus mykiss. The sequence goes on from NC_143025.1 coordinate 18,121,639, forward strand.
CAGCTCCGTCTGACATTATTCAGCTCCGTCTGACCTTATTCAGCTCCGTCTGACCTTATTCAGCTCCGTCTGACCTTATTCAGCTCTGTCTGATGTTATTCAGCTCTGTCTGACCTTATTCAGCTCCGTCTGACCTTATTCAGCTCTGTCTGATGTTATTCAGCTCTGTCTGACGTTATTCAGCTCCCCCTGACGTTATTCAGCTCCGTCTGACCTTATTCAGCTCCGTCTGACATTATTCAGCTCCGTCTGACCTTATTCAGCTCCGTCTGACCTTATTCAGCTCCGTCTGACCTTATTCAGCTCCGTCTGACCTTATTCAGCTCAGTCTGATGTTATTCATCTCCGTCTGACCTTATTCAGCTCAGTCTGATGTTATTCATTTCCCCCTGACCTTATTCAGCTCCGTCTGACCTTATTCAGCTCAGTCTGACCTTATTCAGCTCCGTCTGACCTTATTCAGCTCTGTCTGATGTTATTCAGCTCCGTCTGACCTTATTCAGCTCTGTCTGATGTTATTCAGCTCTGTCTGACCTTATTCAGCTCCGTCTGACCTTATTCAGCTCCGTCTGACCTTATTCAGCTCTGTCTGATGTTATTCAGCTCCGTCTGACCTTATTCAGCTCTGTCTGACGTTATTCAGCTCTGTCTGACCTTATTCAGCTCCGTCTGACATTATTCAGCTCTGTCTGACGTTATTCAGCTCCGTCTGACCTTATTCAGCTCTGTCTGATGTTATTCAGCTCCGTCTGACCTTATTCAGCTCTGTCTGATGTTATTCTGCTCTGTCTGACGTTATTCAGCTCCATCTGACGTTATTCAGCTCAGTCTGACATTATTCAGCTCCGTCTGACCTTATTCAGCTCTGTCTGATGTTATTCAGCTCCGTCTGACCTTATTCAGCTCTGTCTGATGTTATTCAGCTCTGTCTGACCTTATTCAGCTCCGTCTGACCTTATTCAGCTCCGTCTGACCTTATTCAGCTCAGTCTGACCTTATTCAGCTCCGTCTGACCTTATTCAGCTCTGTCTGATGTTATTCAGCTCTGTCTGACGTTATTCAGCTCCGTCTGACCTTATTCAGCTCAGTCTGACCTTATTCAGCTCCGTCTGACCTTATTCAGCTCTGTCTGATGTTATTCAGCTCCGTCTGACCTTATTCAGCTCTGTCTGACGTTATTCAGCTCCGTCTGACGTTATTCAGCTCCGTCTGACCTTATTCAGCTCCGTCTGACGTTATTCAGCTCTGTCTGACGTTATTCAGCTCCGTCTGACCTTATTCAGCTCCGTCTGACGTTATTCAGCTCCGTCTGACGTTATTAATATCGGTCTGATGTTTATTCAGCTCTTGTCTGATGTTATTCAGCTCTGTCTGCTGGCTACCTTGACTAATATACTCTAGCTAAAAGAGTCCAAACCATGCTCCCTAAATGATTTTCCCTGCGTATACATCATTTTAATGACCTACAATAGATTACAGTGGGCATTGCAGTGTTTTACACGGACTGTTACTTTTTAGAGGGGAGTAGAGCTCAGCGTTTTCCTCAATGAGAGGTCATTAGCACTGTTATTATTAGAGGGTTTTTGTGAAAGGCGTAAAGTAAGTATTCATTATATCAGCTGGGAACTGCCAGTCAGCCAGTCGTATTCAGGCAGCAGCACCATACGGTATGTTTTGAATCATCATCTGCCAAAGGAAATATTGTCACCAGCACTCAGTTCTCGGCTTAAATCAGTCCGCTCCATAACATGGAGAGGGAGACATGGACTCAACCCCGGCACTGCGAGGCACTGCGTGGCGCTGCGAGGCGCTGCGAGGCTCTGTGAGGCTCTGCGAGGTGGAAGACGAGGGCAGGCCCTCCCTCAGGCCAACTGTCAGAGTTTTAATGGTTTTCTTTTGACCTTTTCGAATAATGAGTCTCACATCATTGTCTTGGAAAGAGCTGTTGGCCCTGGAAGAGAAGAGGAGATAGCAACAAAATATCTTAAGCAAAAGATAGGCACAACTTGGCATCATTGAAATCAGGTAACGCCTGAGTGGAGAGTTTAAAGGTGTACAAATTTGACCTGCATTCACAGGGTCCTGGATGTGAGTAAGAAATGGTAAAAGGAAGAAAGCAATATCATTTAAGAATGCGTAGTCGGCACACCTGCAGATTGTTGGCTAGCTTGCCCACCCTTTAGACAGATATTCCTGGATTGCATCATTAAACTAAGCAACAAGCAACCATAAAATAGGGCAAGGTTTGGATGCCACGCGCCCCTACACTCACGTAAATCTGGTCCTTCGCCTCCCCACCCTTTCCTACTTACAGTCTGGTGCCCACCCACCTTGCCTCATCTGTCTGTGAAGGGAGGAGAGGCGTTGTGTGGAAAGCTCTCTGGACCCAAGTCCCTCACATCAACAACCTGCGTGCATGGCTGGGAGTAAATATTAACCTGCTGTCAGGCAACTGAAAGAGAGACTTCATTGACTGCTACTATGTGTGTAATAGAGTGTATATCTGGCTAATTACAACACCTCCACAAGGAAGTCACATTGTGTCATGGTGAAATATACTGGAAATGACAGATTTACATGGACATATTGGTCTATTTTTACTACTAGGCCTTATCTTTACACCATGTCGCTATGACTCATTATTATACAGTGGTGCTGGGGTTGTTGGTATGAATCAATGGTAATAATCCCAAACTCCTCCTGTGTGAGACATACTCTGGCACATTTCAAGCAGCGGATGTGATTTCACAGATCACAGGAGTGAACCCCGACCCCTCTGTAGTCCTAGGCCACACCCAGAATATTGATACAATATTCAAGATAGGAGGAATACCCCTGACATAGTTTCGTATGCCCACCCAAAGTCGAGCAGGTCTAAAGTCGCTGTCTGATGTACTGTAACCTTCCTAGCCATTTCTGGAAGTGGATAATGAATGCAAATGTAAAAGTGTAAAAACTGCAACTCCCCAGGTTTGGCATACCATCAGGTGTAGACATTGCACCTCACTTTCCTGTAGGAATGCATTACACACGCATCCCCTGTACCTGTTTTTTTATCTGAGGGAGCATTTAGCTAAGTGAACATGAGCAGGATGTGAGTAGCATGTAAAAGTTATTTGTGAACTTGCACGTGTGTGTTTTATAGAATGGATGTGCAGTGTTTGTTCTTGTGCCATTGTAGGAGCATGATGTGGACTCTAAACAGAGAAAGATGTGCCTTTCCTTCCACTAATGCCTAATCAGAACCAGACTTTACCTCAGTAGATTCAGACTCCCTCTCTCTCTCGCTCTCTCGCTCTCTCTGTGTATGTAGGAGCTCATGCTCTTCATTAAAGCACATCGGGTGGTAACAAAGCATTGGAGTGTCAGAGGGCTTTCTCCACAGACAGCTGCAGTAAGGAAGTACACTCAATCAGTAGGACTTCAATCAAAACAAGCCAGCACCTCATTGAGCAGTTACAGTAATGATTCCTGCCTAGAGCTTATTCTGACGGAATATTATGAATGAGACAGAGGGAAGTAACATTACTTTCATATGGGACGATGCATTCATTTATCAGATAACTAAGCATTTATTCAGAAATGACTATGACTCATGAAGACTTGGAGTCGGCTAACAACGTGGCACAGAGAACAGGTGATGAAACCCCCTGAAACCTGCATCCATCCGTAGCAAGGCATCCCCAGAGAGAATATTTAGATGTGTTTAAAATTGCAGGCTTTATTCACATCTTTGCCAGTGACAGTTGCAGCGGCTGCAACATGAGCTGGTTGAATGTGAATGTGTGTGTGTATGTGTGTATGTGTGTATGTGTGTTTGGTGACTGAGATGAGCCGACAGGGTCTAGATGCCAGCCCCATTCCCCCTCCTCTCTCTCTCCTCCCCTGCAGTGGATTGGATTGGGGTCAGGGCCCTTTGGCCAGTGGAGCTAGTGACAGTTCTGACAGGGCCCTGATTTCCCTCTTGTGCCACCTGTCACCTCCCTGTCTGCCCGTCTCATTTTAATAATGTAAATACGGGGCAAACTGAGGCCAGGGAGACAACTCTGTGTAATATTCATCCAGTGGAACTTTCTACTTCTCTGAACTTAACTTGATGAGCCACCCAACCTCATCCCCTGCCACTCAAAGAGACACACACCTTGTCTCATCCTGGTTGTCATGGCAACACAGTGCCTATTTTGTCCAGAGTCCTGGATAAGTTGGAAACAGGGAGGTTCAGAAGAAACCCAAATAAGCCAGAGGTCATCACTGGACCGGTTAGGGTTAATTAAGGCTAAAGGGAACTAAGTGGAGTTCAAATGAGTTAATGAAATAGCATGTATTCTGATAGCATGAGAATTGGGTTTGTAAACACGGGCGTCAAGTTCTCACTGTACCTAAGTTCTGAAACCCCACTGTTTAACCTGACATTATCTGTTTAAGTTTAGATGCGCCTGCTCCTGAATCAGTGTTGCACCGTTTTGCAGCCAAAGATGAAGGTAAGAAATGGTAAACAAGCCGTTGTTTTCCTCTGGTTCTGTTTCCAGTCAGAGGCCTGTGCCTGTGTCTGGACAGCAAACCATCTGCAGATGCAACTCCAACTGTAATTTAGTGGCCCCCTTTTGATAGCAAAGTGCAGGAAACTGCAGAAGCCGTGAGTCACAATGCGCGGGGCGAATCTGCTCGTAACTATCTGTGAAGCCTTTGACAGCCTCTCGCTCGTTACGGATGTGATGCATGATTTGGAGGCATTGCGCTCCTTCTCTCTCCCTGATTAAAGAAAACCCCCTCTGTACCACACAGGCGCAGACAGATGACCACACTGTGGCTCAGTTAACCTCTTTCACCCCTCCAATCCCTCAGTCGACCCGCACCGCTGCACCCCGGGGCTGCCCCCCATGCCTCTTGGTTTCATCAGTACAGGGGGATTGTTGTCTGATTGTTCATGCTGGAGGGAGTTAATGGGGTCCCAGCATAGTCTTAGCAAACCTGAGGAACTCACTGTTTATAATACCACTTGTTGCATGTTGGCATTCCAAGCATGAGCATGTCTTCCATATGGCTGTGTTTACAGATTCAATTATTAGCTATCTGTGTGGCAGGGCGGGAGGTCTCCCATACAAACCTCTTTTACGGCATACCTTATCTTGAATGACTCATGTTTGTAATAGTTTACAACAAGTTATTTGATGTTCAGTATCTGCATAGCTAGGCCCAGTACATCAGCGGCAACCCAACTTAGTGGTAATGTGCACTGTTAGTCTGTTTTCTTCAGTGTTGTTTTTGAGTTTTACTGTTGTAGAATTTTACTATGTGTCTTTGGGTTGGACCATTCTAGTTGTGGGTCAGGATTCTGAGGGATTTGCCCTGTCTTCATTTGGATGAATCAGACAGACTGAGGATCTCTGCTTGGAGGGGATGGGGTAATTGGTCACATTTGACCCTGGTCTACCAGACTGTGAGAACGTGTGCTTTATCTGCAAGAGGTAATTGGTTAATTCAACACTTCCGCAGCTCTGCTAGATAGTCGTTCACCGAGTGGGGCAGGGGTGGAGAGAGAGAGAGAGAGAGAGAGAGAGATGGCGGTGGACCAGGGACAAACTGCGTACGTGATGTCCAGGGACAAACTGCGTACGTGATGTCCAGGGACAAACTGCATATGTGATGTCCAGGGACAAACTGCGTACGTGATGTCCAGGGACAAACTGCGTACGTGATGTCCAGGGACAAACTGCGTACGTGATGTCCAGGGACAAACTGGGTACGTGATGTCCAGGGACAAACTGGGTACGTGATGTCCAGGGACAAACTGCGTACGTGATGTCCAGGGACAAACTGCGTACGTGATGTCCAGGGACAAACTGCGTACGTGATGTCCAGGGACAAACTGCGTACGTGATGTCCAGGGACAATGGCAGGCTATGGAACTCTCCATGGCCATCTATATATGGTTATCAGCTGTATCTGTCTCATGTCCAATAGATTGATGTAGAGTGATAAAACAATGGACTGATAAACTTCAATGGTGTGTGGCCGTCCCAAGTGTTCAAATGTAGGTCTTTGATGGAAATGCAAAATCGAAGTGCAATTTTAAGAAAATGTTTAGCCGAGGGGAAGGATTGTCTGGTAATGAATCTGTCCAAGTCCATATAGTACAGCACTAGCTGCCAGCGTACTGCAATTGTAAAACAACTTTTAGTTCTTGAAAAGTATTACATATGTCCCATGTATTATCATCATTATTATTATGTACCATATCATAACTTCTAACTAGTACGATAGAGTCTGAAATCCACACATAGAGGGAAACATTAGAATGACTTAACCTAAATCCATTTGTCACCAACAACATTTGTCCTCCAAAATCTTGTTTGAAAAAAACCTTTCATTTCATACTTAGTCTTTGATGTTCATTTGTGTTTCTTTACTTTAGAGAAGTGTTGCAATGCAAATTACAATGTGAATGAGCATCGTTGGTAAGTTAAAAACATTGAATTATTGACTAGTCTGATGAGATACGTTTTATTTTCATTCAAATCAATTCTCCATCGGGGAAGTCATGCCCATACGAAAAGAAAAACTCCCCAACCCGAAAACAAAACGCCGGACTGTAAAAAAGCTAAAGTTACCAGAGTGAGACAATGTCTCGGCAGTCCCATCAAGCAGACCATTCATAAACGCAGGGCTCCCAGTTTAGGAGAGCCAGGGAGTGAGCCAGATAAAGTGGGGCCCACGCTGGCCTTGTCTTTTTGTCCCCAGCTGACCCTTGCTCTCCTGCTTGGCCTCTGTGCTCCTCACCTGGCCTGTCCCAGCACCGCCGAAACAGGATACCTGTCATTTGCTTTAATGGCCTTTGAAGGACCTGGCTAATCCCCCGAGCACTTCTCCCAGCAGCAGCAGTATAAAGGGGAAACTGGGCCGAGTGCTGTGCTGGCCCTGAAACTGTACTAGAGAGGGATTGTGTGTGAGAGAATGTCACCCCTCACATCTGCGGCCGAGGGAGTGTGAGAGTCAGCTTTCACCTGAGCACTATCCCGTTCTCGCACGCACGCATGCACACGCGCGCACACACACACACACATACACACACGTTATGTTGTTCTATCCTCATTGGGACTTAAAATTAATTTCCATTCAAAATCCTATTTTCCCTAACCCCTAAACCTAAACATAACCCTAACCCTTACCCTTATGACAACCCTAACCTTAATCCTAACCTTAACCCGTAACTCTTAACCATAATTCTAATCCTAACTCCTAAACTTAAAATAGCCTTTGTCCTCAAGGGGATGTGGGAAATGTCCCCAAAAGGGAGAATTTTCCTTGTTTTACTATCCTTGTGGGGACTTTTGCGGATTTAGGTCCCCACAAGGATACAAGAACAAACCAACCCACACACACACACACAGCAGAAGCCCGTTCTGGTCTGCACTCAGAGGGTTAGAGTAAAATAGAGCCGGAATAGGGATCAATTCATGTTTCCGTACTAGTAGCATGTCATACAAGTAGTATTTAATTTGACATTGAATGCTCATTCGTCAACTGCTGGCATTATACTGCATGACTTGTGCCGTGGGCTTGTAAAACTATACTGGGTATGACATTGTCAAAGGGGTGTTTGTTTATAAGATAGAAGAGCTCAACCATACCGTAGAACTGTAAAGCACCCTGCAAAAAGAGTTGGGATCTTAGGTTAGATGCATTCAGATCAGAGAATCACAGTTGCACTTCATTATCATCTGGGGATTTTGTGTGAACTATTTTGAGTAAGCATTGCATTATTTGTTTATCTCGATACTGTCATGTGGACTGTTCTATGATTTGCACATGCCATTGAAATATGTAGTTTTGTCTGTGCAAAATCTTTTGAAAACAATTGATATCTGTAGGACCATAAATAGAGAAAAACGTTTCAACAATAAAATAACATAAGTCTACCCACATCCCCATATCACTGCACATTCCCATCACTTCCCCATACTACTGGTCTATGCAGAGCTGTCCAGTGTGTATGGGACGTGTCCGTGCGAGCCTATCCCAACACACACAGATAGCTCGGCAGTGAGTGAGTGTGGACTGATAGATTAAAAGACAGTAGGCAAATAATCTTATCAGGCCCATCGGCGCTCTCATCCCCCAAGAGGGATGTGGGAACAACAGTGGAGATCTGGGTAGGGAAGGAGCAAGCTCTGCCAGCTCTTTTCTTCTGGTTTTCCTGTTCTCCATTCTGTCAATTGTCCGTTGTTGTTCCGTGTTCTTGGCCATATACGAAGGGAACACACAGACACCGTCACACCCAGACAGGCCTTCCTCTCACTCTGTTTCAATTTCCTCCAGGTACCTCCTTAACTACACAACATATTGCACACATCATATAAATACAATGGCTATTTCTATACATGATCTAGTCACATTATTGATCACACATACATGTCATCAGCAGACAGGGTAGTGTCCACTGTACTGTACACATGAAGTCATCAGCTGGGAGGGTATTGTATAGAACATCACATTGTACAGAGACACCGTACAAGACACATGTAAGTCCTCAGACAGACACAGGGTTTTGGCATGTGTCTGTAGTAGTGGTGTGTGTGGTAGTGGTTTGTGTGGTAGTGGAGTGTGTGGTAGTGGTATGTGTAGTAGTGGTGTGTGTAGTAGTGGTGTGTGGTTGTGGTGTGTGTAGTAGTGGTGTGTGGTAGTAGTGGTGCGTGTAGTAGTGGTGTGTGGTAGTAGTGGTGTGTGTAGTAGTGGTGCGTGTAGTAGTGGTGTGTGGTAGTAGTGGTGTGTGGCAGTAGTGGTGTGTGGTAGTAGTGGTGCGTGTAGTAGTGGTGTGTGGTTGTAGTGGTGTGTGGTTGTAGTGGTGCGTGTAGTAGTGGTGTGTGGTTGTAGTGGTGTGTGTAGTAGTGGTGTGTGTAGTAGTGGTGTGTGGTTGTGGTGGTGCGTGTAGTAGTGGTGCGTGTAGTAGTGGTGTGTGTAGTAGTGGTGTGTGTAGTAGTGGTGTGTGTAGTAGTGGTGTGTGGTTGTGGTGTGTGGTTGTGGTGTGTGTAGTAGTGGTGTGTGGTAGTAGTGGTGCGTGTAGTAGTGGTGTGTGGTAGTAGTGGTGTGTGTAGTAGTGGTGCGTGTAGTAGTGGTGTGTGGTAGTAGTGGTGTGTGGTAGTAGTGGTGCGTGTAGTAGTGGTGTGTGGTTGTAGTGGTGTGTGGTTGTAGTGGTGCATGTAGTAGTGGTGTGTGGTTGTAGTGGTGTGTGTAGTAGTGGTGTGTGTAGTAGTGGTGTGTGGTTGTGGTGGTGCGTGTAGTAGTGGTGCGTGTAGTAGTGGTGTGTGTAGTAGTGGTGCGTGTAGTAGTGGTGTGTGTAGTAGTGGTGTGTGGTTGTGGTGTGTGTAGTAGTGGTGTGTGGTTGTAGTGGTGCGTGTAGTAGTGGTGCGTGTAGTAGTTGTGTGTGTAGTAGTGGTGCGTGTAGTAGTGGTGTGTGTAGTAGTGGTGTGTGGTTGTGGTGTGTGTAGTAGTGGTGTGTGGTTGTAGTGGTGCGTGTAGTAGTGGTGTGTGGTTGTAGTGGTGCGTGTAGTAGTGGTGTGTGGTAGTAGTGGTGTGTGGTAGTAGTGGTGCGTGTAGTAGTGGTGTGTGTAGTAGTGGTGTGTGGTTGTGGTGTGTGTTGTAGTGGTGTGTGGTTGTAGTGGTGCGTGTAGTAGTGGTGTGTGGTTGTAGTGGTGCATGTATTAGTGGTGTGTGGTAGTAGTGGTGTGTGGTAGTAGTGGTGCGTGTAGTAGTGGTGTGTGTAGTAGTGGTGCGTGTAGTAGTGGTGTGTGTAGTAGTGGTGTGTGGTTGTGGTGTGTGTAGTAGTGGTGTGTGGTTGTAGTGGTGCGTGTAGTAGTGATGTGTGGTTGTAGTGGTGCGTGTAGTAGTGGTGTGTGGTTGTAGTGGTGCGTGTAGTAGTGGTGTGTAGTTGTAGTGGTGCGTGTAGTAGTGGTGTGTGGTTGTGGTGGTGCGTGTAGTAGTGGTGCGTGTAGTAGTGGTGTGTGTAGTAGTGGTGCGTGTAGTAGTGGTGCGTGTAGTAGTGGTGTGTGGTTGTAGTGGTGTGTGGTTGTAGTGGTGCATGTAGTAGTGGTGTGTGGTTGTAGTGGTGTGTGTAGTAGTGGTGTGTGTAGTAGTGGTGTGTGGTTGTGGTGGTGCGTGTAGTAGTGGTGCGTGTAGTAGTGGTGTGTGTAGTAGTGGTGCGTGTAGTAGTGGTGTGTGTAGTAGTGGTGTGTGGTTGTGGTGTGTGTAGTAGTGGTGTGTGGTTGTAGTGGTGCGTGTAGTAGTGGTGTGTGGTTGTAGTGGTGCGTGTAGTAGTGGTGTGTGGTAGTAGTGGTGTGTGGTAGTAGTGGTGCGTGTAGTAGTGGTGTGTGTAGTAGTGGTGTGTGGTTGTGGTGTGTGTTGTAGTGGTGTGTGGTTGTAGTGGTGCGTGTAGTAGTGGTGTGTGGTTGTAGTGGTGCATGTATTAGTGGTGTGTGGTAGTAGTGGTGTGTGGTAGTAGTGGTGCGTGTAGTAGTGGTGTGTGTAGTAGTGGTGCGTGTAGTAGTGGTGTGTGTAGTAGTGGTGTGTGGTTGTGGTGTGTGTAGTAGTGGTGTGTGGTTGTAGTGGTGCGTGTAGTAGTGGTGTGTGGTTGTAGTGGTGCGTGTAGTAGTGGTGTGTGGTTGTAGTGGTGCGTGTAGTAGTGGTGTGTAGTTGTAGTGGTGCGTGTAGTAGTGGTGTGTGGTTGTGGTGGTGCGTGTAGTAGTGGTGCGTGTAGTAGTGGTGTGTGTAGTAGTGGTGCATGTAGTAGTGGTGTGTGTAGTAGTGGTGTGTGGTTGTAGTCGTGCGTGTAGTAGTGGTGTGTGGTTGTAGTGGTGCGTGTAGTAGTGGTGTGTGGTTGTAGTGGTGCGTGTAGTAGTGGTGTGTGGTTGTAGTGGTGCGTGTAGTAGTGGTTTGTGGTAGTAGTGGTGCGTGTAGTAGTGGTGCGTGTAGTAGTGGTGTGTGTAGTAGTGGTGTGTAGTAGTGGTGCGTGTAGTAGTGGTGTTTGTAGTAGTGGTGTGTGGTAGTAGTGGTGTGTGTAGTAGTGGTGCGTGTAGTAGTGGTGTGTGTAGTAGTGGTGTGTGGTTGTGGTGTGTGTAGTAGGACATGCACCAGACTGTACAAACTTCAAACTGTATTGTCTTATCCTCGCTTCATTAGCCGTGTCAGGGTGACTGGTTATTAAAAGTACATCTGTATAATAAAAACAACATCCATTACTATGAGCAATGATCACAACCGCCCAATAATGAGAGTAAAAATAGCCATGAGTATCTTTATTACTTGTTAGAACCTCTGGTAGCCAAGAGTCCAAGAAAGTCTAAATTTATTTCAAGAGAGAGGCTAAAAGGCTGGATACTTTTCACTTCGGCTACTTTGGATGCATTTTATGTCTCCAACATGCTGTAGACCTGAGAGAGGTGTTCAGGTAATGTTATTGCGGAGACTCAGATTTCATCAAGTTGGTGTGGGGTTTACATTTTTTTTCTGTTTCAGTAGCTTTCATCTCATCTAAGTCTGAGTCTCACGTATGTCTGGGTCTGGAAATGAATGATTTAAAATGACATTTGTTAAATCTATTTATTTAGACAAGCAGTCAGCGATTAGAGGCAACACATTATTGAACGTGTATACTGCATTACAGTATATGTACTATATCATAGTGTGTGTATTTGTGTGTATTGCACACTGGGCATTGTGTGTGTGTGTGTGTGTGTGTGTGTGTGTGTGTGTGTGTGTGTGTGTGTGTGTGTGTGTGTGTGTGTGTGTGTGTGTGTGTGTGTGTGTGTGTGTGTGTGTGTGTGTGTGTGTGTGTGTGTGTGTGTGTGAGGGAGCCACCGAGCTGCACTCTGCCCCGAGGAGACATGTCTCATAGCCATTTGGGTGGGATGAATAAATCATCTTTGCCTTGTGAGACTTAATTAGGCATGATGCATGTCCAGAGACACAGGCTGCTGCCCTGATGCTGAGCCTTGAGCTCCACAGCGGCAGCTCAACAGTTCTGGGGTGGCAGAGATTGAACATTTTATTCTGCTTTCCAACCCCAGTCAATCCTTTAAACTGGTGAGGGCATCACACCATCACACATGTTCAGTATATCAGCATAAACTGGCATAACCTTTTGACAGCCACATTAGTTATGAAGCGTGCTGTTCTAAAAAGAAAACATGTAAAAACCAAAGGTCACAAATCCCTCATCCAACCTGGCTCGCTTTCCATTTGACGCAAGTTTGACTGCAGTCTTTAAATGAAACTGTATTCTAGCATCCAAACCAACATCCCTGAAGATAAATTACATGAATAAACCATTCAATGAAAAGTCAATGTGATGTGAAGACAGTCAAAAACATGCATGTTTCATCTCTAAGGGTTAAACATGTTTTTTAGTTTCTCCTAGAATTGGATTTAGTTACGGTGCATTGATTTGCATGTACATCTACAGGGCTAGATATCCAATTCTCCCTTCTCTCTTCCTTCTGATGAACAAACCATTTGAGCCCTCCAGGATTAGAAATAGTGCTTAGGGAATTCTCCTCCAATTGGCTAATCAAGGCCTCTCTCTCATGTCTCTAAATGTGTTTCAATTCTCCTCCAATTGGCTAATCAAGGCCTCTCTCTCATGTCTCTAAATTTGTTTCAAAGGGTGCGATATTTCAGCAGGGGTAATCTCTTTTCCAGCTGTAATTCTTAATCACCCAACCAGCCGCTCGGTCAGTCATGATATGGGGCTTTATGGAGCTCTATGGGGCTCTCTCTGCCTTCCCTTCCCTGTACCTCTTCCCTGTCTGGGCTTTGTCATCTGGTTTCAGCAGGTAGATGCTGAGATTGAACCTGATCAATGTTGCTTCCTGTCTGTCACTGACCTCCTCCTCAGACACGGATTAATGGGAAGGACATGTGGCACAGGCACCATGCAGCACCATGACCCAAACAAGCCCTGCTGCCTGCTCCCTCCCTGCACTAACATAAACCTGCACATCTTTGCTTTCATGACATCATGTAACAGGGCCAATCACGCACACGGACCACATACAACCTACCTAAATCCACCCCTCTTTGTTTTTCCAGAGTTAAAAGCTGTTTGAAAGATGAAGTGGTTAATGGTTCAGTTTGGATGTCACAGTCAAAGTGCACCGTTATACTGTGGAAATGTATAATTGCGACAAGTGCAACTTGGCTTCACCAAATATACCAAGTGCTGTGTAGTAATATACAGACAGTGTAATATTGAAAGCTGATCGATAATATATTTCTGCTGTCTTTTTCCTTAGTGGATGTGAGTTCATGTAGCCTGACTGAATTACAAGCTCCTATGTAAAGGTTAGCAAGTCTCCCTCCTCGCCTCCCAGCAGACGTCTGTGTGTCCTGTAAGAGATCCTTTTCCGTCCCAACACTGTCAGACTCAAAGTTAATGGAAGATTTGGTTTCATACAGCCACTCATAAAAAAAAAAACAGCCATCAATGAGGCAGTATCACATGCCATGATAGAATTATCAGGCTTCCAGTAAATTCTGCTATTATAATCTAAATGTACTGGGTCCCTGACAAGAAATTCACCATCTATTATTCAGCTATCAGTAAAATGAATGGGCCGCCCAATGTAGTGGTTAAACTGTCAAGACTGTGGCCATCCAATATTCTCCATACTATACATGCCATTTCTAAAATGCCCGCTATATTAAGCACTTCTCTGTTTCCAATGCAATTCTATTATATAGGTAACGTATAGAAGTCATATTGCCAAATCCTAGCCAAGCTTCTCTTTCAGTCGGAATGGAATTAATGAAATTAAACACAATCCTTGACATTATGGGGGGGGGGGGGGTCTATTCAGTGGTATTTCAACCAGGCGATAAATTCTACAATGTATGATATAACACACATGTTTATGATCCACTCTTTTTCAAATATATTTTGCGGATCTTACATTACAGATCCCTGTCCACGGAGCTTGGAAGCCCACCGTTTGGCTAACCTCTGTTACCTCTGTTACCTCTATGCCCTCAGAGCTGTGTTGAGAGAGAGCGATGAACCTGCCAGTGACATGCGTCTGTCCTTGGACTTGATCTGTCACCACAACCTCAGGCTGCCCATAACCACATGGCTATGTGGTTCAGCATTATCATATCAGGTTGTCAGCTTGGACAGGGACTGAAACCAATTAGATGATGATGTTTGTATTTTTAATGGCCCACTAACTGATGGCCAGGTCAGCTGTTTTTGTCTTGGTTGTAGGAGGGGAGGGGGGGTATTTTCTTCGCTCATGAAACAAAAAGGTGATAAAAGCCTGTACATTTTGTTGAGAGACATCCTTATCAAGTGTTTGTCATGAAACTAATACTGCTCCTCTGATGCCCTACAGTATCTTATCTACAGGTCAAGGAGAAGGTTGTGTGTAAACTGTTCTAGATGAGACTATCCATTAAACATGCAGGTGAAAGTAGTCCTTTATGAGAGGCTGAGCAGGACAGACTGAGAAAAGTCTGTCCCCTCCCCAGCCTTTCAAACACAGACAAGTGACAAGGTAGAGCCAGTGGTGTGAAGTTAAGCTCCCCTTTCTCTTCCTCTGTTCACCCCATTGCCTTTCGAGCTCCACACAAAAGAAGGGGGTCTCAAGATGTCTAAAAAGCACTATATACTCATAAAAAGGGACGAAAAAAGGCCAAGAGGGGTCGATTGTCCTTTTCTCCTTTCTACCCGGCAGAGTTTGGCTGTATGATAAGACTGATATGGCTCACATAAGACTGATAAGACTGATATGGTTCACATAGCTTCAACAAGAACATGAACATGAACATGATTTTCCTTATCCTCCTTTTGATGTGATAATTGTTCATAATGTAAAAATAGTATATCTGTAGTATATATCTACAGATTCCCATATTCTGCGAATTCATTCAAAACCTGTGACCTACATTGAGATTAGAGTAAAAACGCTATGCTTAATAACAGAGTGATGCTACATAAAAAGTTAATTGCCAGGGTTAATTTGAAACGATTTTGATCCAATCACCTATCAAGTTCTTGTTCCCATGATACTTTTTCAAGGTGTTTAAAGTAGTATTGAGTGATGCTGGCTTTGTCCCCTCCTTCCTTAACCACACACACACACACACACACACACACACACACACACACACACACACACACACACACACACACACACACACACACACACACAGGCATTTGCTTGGACCCAGTCCTCAGCCCTCTGAGGAGGTCAGCTCAGATCAAAGGTGCTGGTCACAGCCATTAGGCCCAGCAGTGAAGACCCAGCATGAAAAGCTTGTGTTTTGAAAAGGAGGGCAGAGAAAAAAAACAACAGGGACCTCTCCATTTTAAAGGCAAACTGTGAAATAATTGAAAAGGTATGTCAATCAAGAGCAGGCGCCCAGCGGGAGCGCCCCGATTCCCAGGCTCTCTCCTGGTCGAGCACCGGGCCATGGAGGGCTGCTGAAGGGGGCAATCCAAGAAATCTTTCACTCGATTCTCCTCCTCCCTTATCCCCTGCTTTATAATTGTGTATTGGGACGGTCCCACCCCCGTCCCGTCCCCCCCAAGTCCAACAAAAAGCTCAGTCATTAATAAGATCTTGTCTTTTCTCCACCTCTCAGGTAAGTAACAAAGAGTTATTGGGGGACGGAGGGGCAAGTTGGAGTGCACATAGTTTTATGACCCCCCTCCCCCTATTTATTACCAGCCCCTACACCCAGTACCCACTCCCTCCTCCTCCCATAGCATGAGTCTGACAAAAGGAACCCCGTGAGAGTCTCTCGCTTTCCTTTCTGCGTTTTTATTTCAAGGTCAGAAAAGGCTGAATGATCTGACGAGGGGCTCACTTCCAAAAAAGGGGGAACGAAAGAAAAGAGAAAGAGTAAAAGACGACTGGGCTTTGAAAATCCCATAGAAGATAGAAAACGGTCAGTCCACACTTGACTAGTCCTGTATAGGGATTTGTTTGTAATAGCAGCTTCAAGCTTATTAACAGCTCTGGCCAAAACATGTCAACAGATCCTGCCAAGGGTAGGAAAGAAGCTAAAGCTACCTGTCTCGTCAACAGAGCAGATGAAACATGCACAGCAGAGAGTGGATTATAATAAACAGCATGATTACAAATAGCTACCCTTTCTTTCCTCATTAGTTCCTGTATTGCATGTGCACATGCAATAATTGGTTAACATGCAAAAATGGGTTAATACCGCATTGAAAAAGCAGAAACACTCTTTGCATAAATATGACACAACATGTTGTCAACATGGTACGTGGGTCTAATGAGGTGGTCATTAGCCTTAACATAAGGACTTATGAGGTCTATTTGAAGACTGATATCCAAAAGATCGTCCGTACAAAACTATTCTCACACGTAAGAGATCCACGTTCCTGCATTCGATACCTCAGGGAAGAAAAGTCATTGTAACCACACCATCCACTCCTTGCTTTTAGTACATAGTGCAATCTACGTATCAGAGTGAGGATCATGGCAGCACCTACCGTGCCTGGAGCTCAGAGCAGCAAATAATGGCAATTAGAGGCAGCAGCACTTTCAGGCACCAGCGGTTTTCATTGGACTAGACAAGTCCCCATAACCCCACAGTGAGCTCCAATCACCAGCCTGCCTGGGCCTAATTGCTTATGAGTCGCTTGCACGCTCCCTACCACCATAACGCCCAGTGTTTGTAAACACAGCTCAAAAGGGGACATTGCCATCAATGTGCTAACATGCCTTTGAAGGATCAGAGGGATGGGGGTGCAGCTGGATGGATTGGTACCTGCCTGGCCTGGCTGGCTGACTGGCCCTGGGCTGGTTGGCTGACTGGCCCTGGCCTGGCCTGGCTGGCTGACTGGCCCTGGGCTGGCTGGCTGACTGGCCCTGGGCTGACTGGCTGACTGGCCCTGGGCTGACTGTCCCACTGCAGCTGTGTGGAGAAAGGGGCTCCATGTACACACACATGTCAGAGAAGAAAGACACTCAACAGGTCCTCTATGTATTTACCCTCTCTGTCTCTCTGTCTCTCTGTGTGTCTGATATGGATGACCTCACCTGGTAAGCATTGATAGTGGTGGTAGCAGCTGTGAGTCTGTGTATCACTACATGGTTCAGGAAGGAAGGAAAGAGAAACGGACAATGTCTTTGGCTGTCTTATCTAGTAGTTGGTTTCACAATGTCAATTGTTGATAAGGATTTCACCTGTATAAAAACTTCCCTGATCTTAAGTGTCTCTAAGACCATTACCCTTCTCTGTTATTTAAGTGATAATGCCTGAGAGGCCGGTGTTTGGAGGATAAATTGACACGTGTGTTTCAAACCGTGCCAATATATCCCCCAAACACCTGCTTCTACGGCATTATCATTTTCAAACAATAGGTTACCAACATATTCAAATAATGATTGACATATAATTTAGCAATAAGGCCCGAGGGGGTGTGGTATATGGCTAATATACCATGGCTAAGGGCTGTTATTATGTGGAGTGCCTGGATACAGCCCTTCGCTGTGGTATATTGGCAATATACCACAAACACCCAAGGTGCGTTATAGTATTATAAACTGATTACCAATGTAATTAGAGCAATAAAAATACATTTTTGTCATAACCGTGGTAAACGGTCTGATATACCACAGCTTTTAGCCAATCAGCATTCAGGGCTCAAACCACCCAGTTTATAATACTATTTTTTTTAAATCCCCAAACATATTAAGCCAACCCTTGCTCCCAATTACAGCTTTTTCCTAATTTCTTTCCAAACAAAGTCTGGATTTACATAAATAAATAGGGGAAAGATGGCAGTGGCGGGAGAGTAACACCTGCTCGAACCCTGGTGAGCGCGTTTATTTTTCATCGCTGGATGGGTTTAACCAGTGTCCCTGCTCGGAAACCCACTAGCTGCCCCCTTCAGCACATGTGGTTCTGCATGAGCAGCGCTGCACCGCTGGTCTGGGCGCTTCGTGAGTTTACTGCTCCTACTTCATTTCCTACTGGTGTGAGGTCCACATCTCCTTCAGCACCTTGATGTTACTGTGTTTACAGGCCCTGTCCAAATGCAACAGCCTATTTGTTAGCCTCGTTTCCCGTTTCAGCAACATTCAGAGGTGCCCATTAGAGGAGAAAAACAGCATGTTTCTCAAGATGTTTTCTCCTCCAAAAACAGGTTTCCATGGCTTGCGATGTCTGTTGGGAGGGATGTGTGCTTAGATCTGATAGCAGGCCACATCAGGGTGCCTTTGAAGGTGAGACAGGAGGAGTTATCCAAGGGAGCAGCGTATCCAGCAATTAGGTCCTTTTCAGGCCCCCGTGGTAAGACCCACAGGTCATCTCCAAAACATTTCCGTCTATCGCCATGACAATGGCTAAGGGCTTTTTGTGTAGACTAAAACCAGATCATGACCAAGCCACATGGGATTTGTTTGCAATCAGTGCCCAGAAGAAACAATTAGCCTGCAGCACTGCCAGGTCTTTTATGGAGAAAGTGGGTAAGAGGTTGGTGTAAGTGGCCATCAGACGCTGCTTTGTGTCTCCCTGGTAAACTTCACCGGGCATCATCTGGATGGAGTGTCAGTGTCTGGGATGATGGCACTCCCTCCCTGTGCAGACAGGACCCAGCCCATAATGCTCTTTGTGCTGAATGCTACAGTCAGTCTACTGAGAGGGTGTAGATAGAGTGAGCTCTGGAAAATGTTGTCTGGCTCAGAATGGATTAAAAGACTGGGTGTTCTCATTTCATTGCATAAATCATATCGTACTTCCAGACACAGAATAATAAATTATTTATTTTTTTACTTGAAAACAGTGTTGTCTTACAAGTAAATCGATGTTTCCTCTTGAATATTGTTTATGATATGTTTTTGAAATGGCTGATTTGAATCATATTGTATTTCTGAAGGATGACACAGCCTATTTTCAAATGTATTTATGTCTCTGCAGTCAAGTAGTTCTCAGTGAGACGATTGTTGATAAGAAACTGAGTTGTAGATGTCTCTTCACAAAGGGAAACATTTAAATGGGCCATTATGCATATCCATTTTTTTTCTCTTTTGTCTTGGGAAAACCCTCTCCCCAGAGCATATGCCCGTCTGGTTTCCTAATCGATAACGATAGAGTAGCTTATGATGGAAAACTCCCCTGTTCTAACAGAGACTTCTGTTCCTTCTTTTTCAGGTCTAATGGAAATCCGATCTGTCAGTGTGGGAGTCGTCGCCATCAAATCGGTCAGCACCGGGCTGTACTTAGCAATGTCCAAAAAAGGCACACTGTTTGGATCGGTAGGTACACCTTGCAACATTGTTTCATGAGACACCATGGGCAGCCAGGTTCCAGCTAGGGGACATTGATGTTTCCTCCAAGCACAGGTCATTCCATTCAAATGAGTCTTTGAGGTCTACACTAGGAAAATCAACAGCAGGCCAAAGTTTCAAGTATGAAGTTCTAATAGTGGCAATATCAATCATGACTATATACCTGGGCCCAGCTTGATAATAGCTGCAGGTGATGCTCGTACGCGGGTCTTGAAGAGAGGCTTGTTCCACTGTTAAAATACTGCAGATAGCCAAGAAAAGTCAAACGCTGCAGATAGCCAAGAAAAGTCAAAATACTGCAGATAGCCAAGAAAAGTCAAAATACTGCAGATAGCCAAGAAAAGTCAAAATACTGCAGATAGCCAAGAAAAGTCAAAATACTGCAGATAGCCAAGAAAAGTAAAACACTGCAGATAGCCAAGAAAAGTCAAACACTGCAGATAGCCAAGAAAAGTCAAAATACTGCAGATAGCCAAGAAAAGTCAAAATACTGCAGATAGCCAAGAAAAGTAAAACACTGCAGATAGCCAAGAAAAGTCAAACACTGCAGATAGCCAAGAAAAGTCAAAATACTGCAGATAGCCAAGAAAAGTCAAACACTGCAGATAGCCAAGAAAAGTAAAAATACTGCAGATAGCCAAGAAAAGTCAAAATACTGCAGATAGCCAAGAAAAGTCAAACACTGCAGATAACCAAGAAAAGTAAAACACTGCAGATAGCCAAGAAAAGTAAAACACTGCAGATAGCCAAGAAAAGTCTAACACTGCAGATAGCCAAGAAAAGTCAAACACTGCAGATAGCCAAGAAAAGTCAAACACTGCAGATAGCCAAGAAAAGTCAAAATACTGCAGATAGCCAAGAAAAGTCAAACACTGCAGATAGCCAAGAAAAGTCAAACACTGCAGATAGCCAAGAAAAGTCAAAATACTGCAGATAGCCAAGAAAAGTCAGAATACTGCAGATAACCAAGAAAAGTCAAACACTGCAGATAGCCAAGAAAAGTCAGAATACTGCAGATAGCCAAGAAAAGTCAAACACTGCAGATAGCCAAGAAAAGTCAGAATACTGCAGATAACCAAGAAAAGTCAGAATACTGCAGATAACCAAGAAAAGTCAGAACACTGCAGATAACCAAGAAAAGTCAGAACACTGCAGATAGCCAAGAAAAGTCAGAATGCTGCAGATAACCAAGAAAAGTCAGAACACTGCAGATAGCCAAGAAAAGTCAGAATACTGCAGATAGCCAAGAAAAGTCAGAATACTGCAGATAGCCAAGAAAAGTCAGAATACTGCAGATAGCCAAGAAAAGTCAGAATACTGCAGATAGCCAAGAAAAGGAGGCTGAACTAATGTCAGAACAGGCAGATGTGAAGGTCTTGCGTGCCATCTGCCACTTGTTGTGCTCATACACAGCTCTCTCGTTCTTTCTCTCCCTCTTTTTCTCTCTCTCTTTCTCTCTCTATTTCTCTCTCTCTGTCATGTAATGAGGCTGCCTATGGCGTGGTATCTAAGTGTTTTACAGCTCAGAGAGAGAGAGAAAAATCTGGAGCTGGCAATCAGTCAGCAATGTGAAGCTGTGATGAGTTGCAGACCATTATTTCACCCTGCCACCAGCATAAACAGGACATAGATGAACTCACTCAGCTTCCTAGAACCTCCCACTGAAACCTCCCTTAATGACCA
The DNA here is from genome assembly GCF_057628025.1 of Oncorhynchus mykiss. Lineage (NCBI taxonomy): Eukaryota > Metazoa > Chordata > Actinopteri > Salmoniformes > Salmonidae > Oncorhynchus > Oncorhynchus mykiss. The sequence continues at coordinate 18,142,632 of NC_143025.1, forward strand.
TTAAGCAGGAGAATCAAGCTAGCCTGATGCTATCTCCATAAGGGCCCTGTGATCTCAGCCTGATAGTGGCATGTAGATGGGATTGCTCCAGAATCTGTTTTGATGGTCATATCTTTAGGTCATACCTACGTACAGATAAGAAGTTCCAACCACCCATGGCAATGAGGAGAGGGCTTTGTTGGCTGGCCTGTGCCTGTATATTGACACAAATCCCTGTTTCTGTTCATAGCCTCAGAAATGGATCAAGGACGTGATAACAATCTGATAGATGACTGTCAAAACATTTTACATTGCAGATGAACACTTCTTCATGTAGGTTAGTTACAGTATCAAAAAGACATGTTTTTATATTGTTATATCTTCTTGGCCGTGATCCGACCATAACGAACACCTAATTATAAAATGCTTTGCCATTCAATGTGGATGGTTATTGTTTTGTTATGGAACAACATAGAAACAACACACAACAAATAACTCCATAACAACACAGAAATAAATGGAAAACATGAATGCAATAACAGACATGGACCTTTGTCCCTATCTCAGAGGTGTGTCCATGCTACTGCTGTTAGTTACTACTGGTCATAATAAACACATGTTTTACTCTCCCTCACTCTCCCCCTCTCTCCCTCTCTCCCCCCCTCCTCCCTCTCTCCCTCTCTCTCCCTCTCTCCCTCTCCCCTCTCTCCCTCTCTCCCTCTCTCCCTCTCTCCCTCACTCTCCCTCTCTCCCTCACTCTCCCTCACTCTCCCCCTCTCTCCCTCGCTCCCTCTCTCCCTCTCTTTCCCTCGCTCCCTCTCTCCCTCGCTCCCTCCCTCTCCCTCTCTCTCCCTCGCTCCCTCCCACTCCCTCTCTCTCCCTCGCTCTCTCTCTCTCGCTCTTCCTCTCTCCCTCACTCTCCCTCACTCTCCCACTCTCTCCCTCGCTCCCTCTCTCCCTCTCGCTCCCTCTCTCCCTCTCTCTCCCTCTCTCCTTCACCCTCCCTCTCTCCCTCACTCTCCCTCACTTTCCCTCTCTCCCTCCCCTGCAGGTGAAGTACAACCCTAACTGTAAGTTCAAGGAGCGCATCGAGGAGAACGGCTACAACACGTATGCCTCCCTGCGCTGGAAACACGGCGGCAGGCAGATGTTCGTATCTCTGAACGGCAGGGGGAAGCCCCGGCGAGGTCACAAAGCCCGGAGGAGACACCCCTCCACCCACTTCCTCCCCATGCTGCCCTCATAGAGGAACAACTGGACTCATGCTCTGCTCTGCAGCCAGTCCCTCTTACTAGTGTTGTGGTTACCAAGATAATTAGGAATAATATGATTATTTGATTATCATTATTATATCCATCCCTTCTCCCATATATGTACATTTGTTGGGGTCTTATAAACTATTTTGTTTGTCGAGATCGAAGTGGGGGGCATAATACAGTAGGTTTAAGTTATTCATCACCCCCCACGAGCGTAAGGTTCAGAAGTAAAGCTGCTAATATTGTGTAAATACAGTATGTCTATTATTATTATGATTGATTATCAAGCCGTGAGGAAAATGTTGATGACACTCTTCTGTGTCAAGGAGTAATTTTGACACCACCGTCCGCTGAGAAAGTGTGTAATTGAAACATATCCTCCCTCTAAAGGGTACGAGTATTGTCGATATATTGCCCCCATCCCTTATTTTCTGCGACTCTACAGGAGACAATGCTTTCCCTTGAGTGACCTTACAATATGCTGTTAAACCAATGGACTGCCGATGTAAAAGAGCTGACAAACAGTAAACAGAACATTTATTTAGGTTGTCAAAAATATCCATCTGAGCAAGAGAGATGATTCTCTAAAGATACTGAAAGGCCTTTACAATCAACGCTGCAAGGACTCTGCATTTGAGTGGACTTCAGACAGAGGGGACAGAATTCCATGTTTACGGAAACGTTTGGATTGATGTACATTGATACCCATGGATATCTGCTGTAAGACATCGGGTAGTCGTATGTACGGGATACGCATGGTATACATCGTCCAATGGAATGCTTACTTGCAGGTTCCTTCTCGACAATGAATCAACAATAAGACATAGTAAAAAAATAAGAATAGGAACGTAAAGTAAATGGCTCAGTAGAATAGAATAAACATAGACTAGAAGGCTATCGGGTCTTCTGGGTTTCTGAAATGAACTTGTGAGCTCTGCAGAAGTGTGCTTTAGCCTCCTTCTTTCATCCTAGACCACTAGCTCAGGGGTCAATCTTTCAAAGTGGGAGTCACGACGTTGTCTCTGATATGTTAGTTCCAGAATTCAGTAGTTAAATGCATACGGTACTCCCTTTGAAACACGTAGTGCATTTGAGGTTGTATCACAGGAGGTTGGTGGCACCTTAATTGGGGAGGATGGGCACATGGTAATGACTGGAGTGGAATAGGTGGGTTCCATGTGTTTGATGCCATTCCATTTCTCCGCTCCAGACATTTTTCTGAGCCGTCCTCCCCTCAGCAACCTCCACTGGGTTGTATATACACTTTTTGACAGTGATAGGATTTAACCCATTAATGTTGTATGTATGATAGCTGGTTATTGCATTATCTTGTCATGTCTTGCTAACATTTTCAAAAACCTGTTGCAAATAGAACTTTTAATATATTTAAACCTTTTTGTACCGTATAACATTTGAAGTTGATGTTATTGTCTCCATTTTGTGTCTAGTCTGAAATCCTAATTGTATTGCAGTCCATATTCTAGTCTATACTGTATGTTACTGCAATATGGCACCTACTCCCAACATCTGAATGGTCAGCAATGAGGATCTACAAGAACACATGTTTCAACTATTAGTCAGTTATTAGGTAGTCTGTTAATTGAATACTGTCATCAAAACAACGTTAGTGAGTGTCTTGGTTCGTGTTCAGCTTGAACGTCAATAAAATACACATAAATTACCCAATGTTCAAGGAGTCACTTATGCTAACACGCACCACATCTCTTCAGTTAGCTCCATTCTAAAAGAGTGACCATTTTGCCTCTTATGTAATGTACTGTACTTGCCTTGACTGTTTTGGGTTGTCAACATCTCCATCAGCGTTACATAATCATCATCATCATCTCCACATGAACATTCACAGCAGGAGTGGATTTGATGTAGTGGACCTCCCCTGATGAGCTCTTCAATGGGCTATCACGGGTCTTCAATGGGCTATCAGGTCTCTTCAATGGGCTATCACGGGTCTTCAATGGGCTATCACAGGTCTTCAATGGGCTATCAGGGGTCTTCAATGGGCTATCATGGGTCTTCAATGGGCTATCACGGATCTTCAATGGGCTATCAGGTCTCTTCAATGGGCTATCACAGGTCTTCAATGGGCTATCAGGGGTCTTCAATGGGCTATCACGGGTCTTAAATGGGCCATCACGGGTCTTAAATGGGCCATCACAGGTCTTAAATGGGCAATCACGGGTCTTAAATGGGCCATCATTGGTCTTCAATGGGCTATCACTGGTCTTCAATGGGCCATCACTGGTCTTCAATGGGCCATCACTGGTCTTCAATGGGCCATCACGTGTCTTCAATCACATTGAAGGCCTGGTAGAATGGGAGGCTATAGAATATTTTTACCCTGCAGACTGCAAAGATGAAGATGAATGGCCTCTATTGGTGGGAGAAAGGCAAGCGTTTCAGCATGTCATAATGTGAAATTGTTTTGATGGGAAACATGTCTATTCAAAACAACTTTGTGTCACACTGCCGTTTGATCCAAAGGTCTGCCAAACAATTGGATGTGGGTGTGAGGGTCTAGGGAGACTGAGTGTGTTAGTTTTTAATTGTATTTTTTTTATATACACTTATAGTTTTATATCTTTAGAGCTGAAGACGTGGCCAAGGGTTACTTGTATCTTAGTGGGGGAAGTTTCAGCTGCGACACCATCTGAACCTTTAAAGTGCCACATGCCCAATCTATAGGGTCTCACAAGAAACAGCTGAAAGTAGTGAAACCTTCACTTAGTTCTGTATTTTACTGACAGTTAAGTGGGGAAATAAGGTTTAGTAGACAATAGACAGATGTTATATACTGTAATTGCAGAAATCTAGTTTTGCAGGTGTTTCTCGACCAATGCGTCCTTGTTAATCCTTTAGCAGGCACAGCATCTCTTTGAAACATGCAAGCCCACAAAGTAAAGTAATCCCATTTTATGCCTGTTCTGTTGAATGGCCCACCTCATCGTCAAAGTGTCTTCACCTCTCCACTCGTCTAACAGTACAAGAATGTATTTCTTGGCTTTAAGGTGAGGCTGCCTGTTTATGCCAGACCCAGCTCAGAGCACAGGGACACTAAATGGGAGTCTGTAATTATCATTGTTCCTCTGCTGTCCTGTCAGTGTGCTCGCCAGAAAAACAAGAGGGATCCCTAGGCAGCGGTCATCAAAGCAATCGACTTTGATCAAAAACGGCATGAAAAAAATCAAGGTGGAATGCTCCAAACATAATACAAGTGAATGGGAATGGATATCATCCAAAGGACATCACCCACTCCCACTCTACCATGGCCTGTTAATGCCCTATGCACAGGTGCTTGTTACTAAATATAGGGTTTCATCAGTTGCTATGTGTCACTACGCAATGTGTTGATGCACTCGTATAGATAGGGTGGTTCCAAGGTTTGGCAAAGGGCATAGAAAATATAAGCAATATCATTTAGTGGAGAAGAACTACATTTGAAATCGACCCCATAGCAATGCATAGCTGCTCAGTGTTCTAATTATTTGTCCTGATTCATTACAGCAGGGCTCTGTACTGACCTCACAATGTTAGGGCACTACTGTGGGAATTATTCTAACCTCAAATAGTGATTTTAGTACACATTTTTCTGCCTATTACCCTTTTTTACAGACACATACTGTATGTAGATTATTGAACTAAGCAGGGTTTTTTTGTATTTATACATGCCTTGTCATCTGTAAAAGAGTCATAAAAACGATTTCTTCCAGACAAAACAAGCAATAATATGATGGGGGCACAAGTCATGCTGCTTTACCTACTACGTCCTAAAGCTTCAGGGACATTTGAAACCCTGTGTGGTCAATTTCTCTCAGAGGAGTGAAAAGAACTGTGGTGGGTGGGAGAAGAAAAAAAACCTTGCCACTCACAATACCAATCTGATGTATGTAGACTAAAAAGGTGGGGGGAAGGGGCAGAATTTTAAAGCGCTTATTGAATTGCTATTACAGCTCCTGAGACTAATTGCGGCTGTTGTGTGTCTCTCAGTTGCCGAGGGGGCTCTGGAGTGGCCCTGCATGCTCTTACCCAGTGGGGTTTTTAAACAGAAAGGCCCAGAGAGAGCCCAGGACCACCGAAGATCAATAGCAAACCCTTCAGTCTTTCACAGGCCTACTCTAATCCTTCTCATTTTTCTGCCATTTTGTTCAGAGCCATTCACAACTCCCTGCATTTGGGATTAGGGTCATGTTTTGTTACAAAAACAGCCCAAGTTATTACGGTGAATAGACCGAGGGGCAGACGATGAGTGTGTGAGTGCACATGCGCATGTGTGTACCTGTGTGTGTGTGTGTGTGTGTGTGTGTGTGTGTGTGTGTGTGTGTGTGTGTGTGTGTGTGTGTGTGTGTGTGTGTGTGTGTGTGTGTGTGTGTGTGTGTGTGTGTGTGTGTGTGTGTGTGTGTACCTGTGTATGTTAGAAGAGTATTAGAATACTGTATGTCCAATGTCTCAGACAAAGCAGACTGTTTATTCTCTTCCTCATAGAACTCCGTTAGAATGAGTTACAATGTCAGTTAGAATGAGTTAAGTTTCATAACTTTCAGAAATTCCTTTACCTTTTTGTTCTTTCTGTGGCTGCCTGGCCAAACTGTCTGCTGGAGTCTTGGCATCAGGCATCAGGTCCATCAGAAAGGCCAGGCCGGGCCTTCTCATCACTGAGTGAGTGGATTAGTCTGTGCGCCTGCAGCCACATGAGATAGGGCCTCTTAGGGCCACATGCACCAGCCACATTACCCCCAAAGCCCTACCATGCCACTTCGCAGGTATGTGGTGCCACAGAGGCCTCCGTCTACACTCACCCCATATGGCATTCCCCAGATGCCTGCGGGCATGTCAGACACCACAGGATTGGAAGGGAAGGCTAGGAGGATGGGGAAAGGGTGGAGGGGCTGAGGCTCCGTCCAGATAGTTTGGCCAACTGAAGCAAGTCCCAGTCAACATCATAAGGTTGTCTTTGGCTTTTGGTGACTGGAAAAGGCCTAAGTCGGGACAGGTTCATGAGAAGTCTGAGGCGGGCCAAACATTATCCACCCTGCCCCTCGAGCTCCAGTGTGTGTTTGGAGTAATTCTCCAAGCGAGAGGGGCTAGACTGTCTCTGTCTTTTGTCACCATCTGTGCTGGGATATTTTCTCAGAGCTAACGTTACGGTAGCACACGCTGTCCTTTCATGTTCAAGGACTAGCAGGTGGACGTTCTTCCCTAAAGATTCATTTTTCCAAGTATAATGTTTGAAATTCATCATGGCTAATTTGTCCTTCTTAGGGGTTTTAAAATAAGTTGGTTTCGCTGTGGTGAAAAGGTTTTATTTTATTACCCTGGCAGGCTGTATCAGACACATAAAATATCCATTACCAGAAAGTGTCAGTTTCCTCTGTCAAGCCTTGTCATCATCTGCTTCTCAAGAACAGAACACAGATAACTTGACACTATTGGCAAGGGAGAGGAATACAACTGTCTGTTACAGATCAGTTTGAGGGGGCACATTTTTTTTATGAAACAGCCTGTGAAATTGTATCATTTTTTTCAGTACCCTGGATAAATATGGAGACAGACTTAATCAAAGAGGGACAACAACATGTAGCCTACACTAAGAGGGAGTAGCGTTTTGACCAGACTGCCTCGGGTCTAGACTAGCTATGAGCTTATAATATAGTTCCCTCTGGGACCCACTAATGTACCAATTTCCCCTTCAAGTCCCACCTCTGTGTGTGCAGTCCTCCTTCACTAGCTCTCCTTCTCAGTCCATCAGAACTGTGGCATTAGGTGGTCATTCTCTTCTAAAAGTCCTGTTTCAACTGTGGTCCACACATAGTTTTAATCATGTCTGGTTCTGTGTAACTTCTGTAGGTATGAAACCTCTTGGTACAATGTGCTGTAGCTATGACTGACAGGGTCTCATAAGAAGGGTAAAAAACATGAGAAGAAAATAATTTACAATTCAAGAGAAGTGTAACCTCCTATGCTGTACTGAGGATCCATTTTGTGGGGCTCGCCTGGGATCTGAACCCGGGAACTCTTGCAACATCACAGAAGGATAAGAAGTTAACATATTAAAGAAGACCTCCAGCGATTTATGAACTTTTACTGTTGAAAAGCGATATCCACAGTATAAATACAATAAAGTACACACACTAAAGGGTAAAAAAATATGTTTTGAGCAGAATAGTGTTTTTTAGACACAACTGCAAACTTAAAGGACTAGGGCATTCAATGAGTTGGTCTAATGGGAATCTGTGATGTCATCTGCCTCCTCCTTGCTTGAGGAACAATAGAGGAGCAATAGAGAACAAAAGAGGAAAGGCCCAACCCCCACTGCTATGTCATGACTTACCTGGACCACCTATTGAGATGTGCCTTTCAGATGTTAAATGAGGTGTTAAATTAGTTCTTAAATAAGATGAAAAGGAGACTGGAGTGCCATTTTAAGTTTTAATAAAGTTTTGTGTTTGTTGCTTTGTTGCTTTGTTTCTGTCAAGCCTGCTCCCATTCCCACTCTCTGGCGCTCGAGGACGCCAGGAGGCCCATCATTACACACACCTGTCACCATCATTACACGCATCAGTGCTTCATGGGACTCACCTGGACTATATTACCTTATTGATTGCCTCCCCTATATCTGTCACTTCCTCAGTTTCTTCCCAGTGTCTGCATTATTGTTGCTATGTTTCCCCTGTCCAGACGCTGTCCTTGTTTTGTTTCATGTCTGTTTATCCATTAAATCTTCACTCCCTGTACTTGCTTCTTGTCTCCCAGCATATGTCCTCACAGAATGCAGACACTAATATTGGAAGAATTGTTTTTTGTTATGGTTGGGGAAGTCGCGTCCGGGTGCCGCTGCTGAAGGAACCGGGGGTGGCTCAGCTGGCTCGTCGAGCTTCCATGCCGTAGCTGGCTCGAGAGGTTTTCTTGTCTCGGTTGGCTCAGCATCCCACGTCATGCCTCAGCCGGCTCGGAGGGCTCCTACGCCTCAGCCCGGCTCGTCCAGCTCCCGCGCCTCGGCCGGCCCGTCAGGCTCGCCCAGGGGGGACACCAGGTGGTGCCCCTAGAGAGGGGGGGGGGGGGGTACTGTCACGCCTGGTTCCGCTCCCCCTCTAAGGCGCTCAAGGGCACCAGGTGACCCATCATTACGCACACCTGTCACCATTGTTACGCGCATCAGCGCTTCATGGGACTCACCTGAACTCTTACCTTATTGATTGCCTCCCCAGGTAACTTAACTAAATGGCTATCGCCCCGTAGCATGCACTTGTGTCATCATGAAGTGCTTTGAAAGGCTAGTTAAGGAACATACAGTGGGGCAAAAAAGTATTTAGTCAGCCACCAATTGTGCAAGTTCTCCCACTTTAAAAGATTAGAGAGGCCTGTAATTTTCATCATAGGTACACTTCAACTATGACAGACAAAGGGAGAAAAAAAATCCAGAAAATCACATTGTAGGATTTTTAATGAATTTATTAGCAAATTATGGTGGAAAATAAGTATTTGGTCAATAACAAAAGTTTATCTCAATACTTTGTTATATACCCTTTGTTGGCAATGACAGAGGTCAAACGTTTTCTGTAAGTCTTCACAAGGTTTTCACACACTGTTGCTGGTATTTTGGCCCATTCCTCCATGCAGATCTCCTCTAGAGCAGTGATGTTTTGGGGCTGTTGCTGGGCAACACGGACTTTCAACTCCCTCCAAAGATTTTCTATGGGGTTGAGATCTGGAGACTGGCTAGGCCACTCCAGGACCTTGAAATGCTTCTTACGAAGCCACTCCTTCATTGCCCGGGCGGTTTGTTTGGGATCATTGTCATGCTGAAAGACCCAGCCACGTTTCATCTTCAATGCCCTTGCTGATGGAAGGAGGTTTTCACTCAAAATCTCACGATACATGGCCCCATTCATTCTTTCCTTTATACGGATCAGTCGTCCTGGTCCCTTTGAAGAAAAACAGCCCCAAAGCATGATGTTTCCACTCCCATACTTCACAGTAGGTATGGTGTTCTTTCGATGCAACTCAGCATTCTTTGTCCTCCAAACACGACGAGTTGAGTTTTTACCAAAAAGCTCTATTTTGGTTTCATCTGACCATATGACATTCTCCCAATCTTCTTGTGGATCATCCAAATGCTCTCTAGCAAACTTCAGACGGGCCTGGACATGTACTGGCTTAAGCAGGGGGACACGTCTGGCACTGCAGGATTTGAGTCCCTGGCGGCGTAGTGTGTTACTGATGGTAGGCTTTGTTACTGTGGTCACCGCTCTCTGCAGGTCATTCACTAGGTCCCCCCGTGTGGTTCTGGGATTTTTGCTCACCGTTCTTGTGATCATTTTGACCCCACGGGGTGAGATCTTGCGTGGAGCCCCAGATCGAGGGAGATTATCAGTGGTCTTGTATGTCTTCCATTTCCTAATAATTGCTCCCACAGTTGATTTCTTCAAACCAAGCTGCTTACCTATTGCAGATTCAGTCTTCCCAGCCTGGTGCAGGTCTACAATTTTGTTTCTGGTGTCCTTCGACAGCTCTTTGGTCTTGGCCATAGTGGAGTTTGGAGTGTGACTGTTTGAGGTTGTGGACAGGTGTCTTTTATACTGATAACAAGTTCAAACAGGTGCCATTAATACAGGTAACAAGTGGAGGACAGAGAAGCCTCTTAAAGAAGTTACAGGTCTGTGAGAGCCAGAAATATTGCTTGTTTGTCAGTGACCAAATACTTATTTTCCACCATAATTTGCAAATAAATTCATAAAAAATCCTACAATGTGATTTTCTGGATTTTTTTTCTCATTTTGCCTGTCATAGTGCACATATGATGAAAATTACAGGCCTCTCTCATCTTTTTAAGTGGGAGAACTTGCACAATTGGTGGCTGACTAAATACTTTTTTGCCCCACTGTATCGCCTCCACCTTACTCGACACCCTAGACCCACTACAATTTGATACTGCCCCAACAGATCCACGGACGACGCAATCGCCATTGCACTGCACACTGACTTATCCCACCAGGATAAGATAAATACCTACGTAAGAATGCTGTTCATTGACTACAGCTCAGCCTTCAAGTCCATAGTGCCCACCAAGCTCATCACTAAGTTCAGAGCCCTGGGACTGAACCCCTCCCTGTGCAACTGGGTCCTGGACTTCCTGACGGGCTGACCCCAAGTGGGGAATGTAGGCAGCAACACCTCCGCCACGCTGATCCTCAACAGGGGGGACCTACAGGGGTGCGTGCTCAGCCCCCTCCTGTACTCCCTGTTCACCCATGACTGCAAGGCCACGCACGTCTCCAACTCAATCATCAAGTTTGCTGATGACACAACAGTGGTAGGTCTGATTACCAACAATTATGAGACAGCCTACAGTGAGGAGGTGAGAGCCCTGGCGGAGTGGTGACAGTAAAACAACCTCTCCATCAACGTCAACAAAACAAAGGAGCTGATCGTGGACTAGAAGAGACAGCAGAGACAGCACGGCCCACCCACATTGACAGGGAGAGGGCTTGACCCCTAAGAACCTCACTAACTTCTACAGATGCACCATTGAGAGCATCCTGTCAGGCTGTATCACCACCTGGTATGGTCAATTGCACCCTCCGCAACCACGGGACTCTGCAGGAGCACACTGCTTTCCCTCCAGGACATCTACAGCACCCGGTGTCACAAGAAGACCAAGAAGATCATCAAGGACCTCAGCCACCCGAGCCATGGCCTGTTCACCCTGCTAACATCTCGAATAGGGGTGGGCAATTCCAGTCCTCGAGGGCCTGATTGGTGTCACAGTTTTGCCCCAGCCACATCTAACACACCTGACTCCAATAATCACATAATAATGATCTTCAGCTTAGAATGCAATTTCATTAATCAGCTGTGTTTTCTAGGGATGGAGAAAAAGTGTGACACCAATCATGCCCCGAGGACTGGAGTTGCCCACCCCTGATCTAGAAGGTGGAGACAGTACAGGTGCATCAAAGCTGGAACTGAGAGACTGATAAACAGCTTCTATCTCCAGGCCATCAGACTGTTAAACAGTCACCACTAGTGGCCTCCACCCAGTGCCCTGCCCTAAACCTTAGTCACTGTTATAGTCGGCTCCCACCCGGTACTTTACCCTGCACCTTAGAGACTGCTGCCCTATGTACATAGAGTCAGTGAACATTGGTCACTTTAATAATGTTTACGTTCTGTTTTACCCACTTTATACAGTACCAGTCAAAAGTTAGGACACACCTACTCATTCAAGGGTTTTTCTTTATTACTATTTTCTACATTGTAGAATAATAGTGAAGACATCACAACTATGAAATAACACATGGAATCATGTAGTAAGCAAAAAAGTGTTAAACAAATCAAAATATATTTTATGTTTGAGATTCTTCAAAGTAGCCAACTTGATGACAGCTTTGCACACTCTTGGCATTTTCTCTACCAGCTTCATGAGGTAGTCACCTGGAATGCATTTCAATTAACAGGTGTGCCTTTTTAAAAGTTAATTGTGGAATTTATTTTCTTCTTAATGTGTTTGAGCCAATCAGTTGTGTTGTGACAAGGTTGGGGTGGTACACAGAAGATAGTCCTATTTGGTAAAAGACCAAGTCCATATTATGACAAGAACAGCTCAAATAAGCAAAGAGAAACGACAGTCCATAATTTCTTTAAGACACGTAGGTCAGTCAATTAAAAAACTTCAAGAACTTTGAAAGGATGATCGGATGATTTCTGTGGCAGCTTGTATAGTTCTGACTCTCTTGCCCCCTCCACTGGATATACCGCAGTACTTGATTTACTCTTAAAGGTTTAAATCTATAAGAGCTGAATCCTAACTTGAGATCTGTGCATATCACTAGGATTGGAATGAAAGGAATAATATCTTAAAGCAGCAATCAGCAGTTGAAACACTGACAAAGAGCTTCCCCTGTTTTGGTAAAAAAGCTGAGGGATGGGGCCGGAGAAATGTAACCACTCAATGTATAGACAGAGTTATGGATTCAAGGACTGGGCATCCATGATATAAAAATTCTAGTTTTAACCAAGTTTTGAGGCTATACAGTGTTGGTTTGTTTAAAAACATTGTGGGGGAAACAATCTTATATTTTGGGTTCTGATGGGGTTTGACAGTTGACCTGAGCCCATGAGTCAATTACAGTATAAGCCATATTATTGAAGTATCAATTGGTGCATATCATACATTTATGAGTCCAACAATTGATGTAGCAACTGCAGATTGCCCCTTTAAGCCTATTTCTCACAGATTGGGAGAAACAGAGTGTGGATTTACCAGTGTAAGACCACCATGTCTGCTTGTCAGTGTCCTGCTATTCTAGTAAAATGTGAATAACCACAATGTGGTGACCTATATTAGGTGTGAATGTGGTGGGTGAATGAATGATATGCAAGGTTCACACATTCATAGCTCAAATCCTGTGTGGGTAGATGGGCTGGGAGGGGTTTATAAAGATGCTCAGGACTTTTGAGGACAGTCTGAGAAGAAGACAATATGGCTGCCACATCTGTCTTGCTCCTGCTGGGCTCACAGGTAAGACCAAACTTTACCTATCACTTCAACCTATCACATGTCCACTCACACTTCCACTCACTCTGGCGGTGAAAAGAGGATGACATTTGACCTTCTAACCATGGACAGCAGAAAACTGCAAAGTGACACTGATTTGGTTGAAAAGCAATAACAGAAATTCACATGATGATCACAAATTCTAGTCTTTGAATTTTAGTCATTTAAAACCCACTGTTGTTAATTTGGGTTTCATTGGGGATATCCCTATGTCTCTACCAGCCCACCAGGACTCTGGCATTGTGAATGGAGAAAAGACCAAAACCAACTCTAAACCCTACATGGTCTCTGTGCAGGAGAGGAACAAGGAAACGGAAAAGACGGAACATATGTGTGGGGGCTTTCTTGTGTCAGATAACTTTGTCATGACGGCCGCTCACTGCTACACAAGGTAATTGTGTTTTACTCTTATCCTATTGAACTATTTGAGGGAGAAAACCATTCACACCAAGAAGTCATAAGTGGTTCTGTGGTCTTTGTAAAAAATTGCAGATTTGCTTTATGCTGTAGAACAGGGTGTCAGACAAATTTTCCCCTGGGGGGCCACATTCGGTCTACAACTAGGTCTGGAGGAGGAGGGCCGCACTGAAAATGTGTTATATTTGCCTGCCGTCAAAATGTGCAAAAGATTGCAAAACATAGTTTCCGATGCTGCCTGACTGTCTAGCTTTAATTTAGATGATTATTAGCAACCTGGAAAGTGGATACCATCAAGAAACGGGTGTCATTTCTACAGTTTAAATTTGGTTTCAGTCATTTTAAAGTATAAATGAGTTCCCTCCCCCCTCCATTAAAAAAAAATATATGATTAATATTATTGTATTTTCTGTAAATATTTTTACTCAAACCACCCCATCAGCCAGATTGGACTCCCTCACTGTAGAATGTTCTGTGTGCTTAGAAGCTCAGTGAGCAGTATGTTGTTTCCTCTTCATTGGGGTGTGATAAGTAAGTCAAAGCTTATAGAGGAAAGGAAGTACAATAGCTACAGTGATATCCTCCAAGTTAGTGGAAAATCACAATCTATATTTTCCGTGAACTATTGCCATTCAGTAATTGTTTCTTTGTCCTTGTAGTGGTGTATAGCTGACGGTTGTGGTTGGTGTTCATAACATTAAAAGTGGGAACATTCGGCTCACAGGATTGGTGTGAAAAGTTATTACATCAATGATTACGATCCCGAAACACACAAGAATGACATCATGCTTTTGGAGGTAAATGAGAGGGAAGTAATAAAGTGTGTGTAAGGGGTAAATAGAAACATGTTATAAACACCTATTCAAACCAGGTGTGATGTATATGATTTTATACGATTATCTTCCCAGAAGGGAATTGTGTAGCATACAAATACTGAATAAACCATTTGCAGGGATATTCTACCCTGCCTGACACAACACATTGTAGACAGGGGTGTCTGACAGAGAACTTGGAGAAGAGCCATACCCACTTCTATGATATGTGCCGTTGTTACTGCTGATGATAACGGCTTTTGTCAGGTAAGGTTATAAAGCATAGATAATTCTGAAATTAATAATAATAATCATAATAATATACAGGTATATTATATAAATATTTACACTGAGTGGACAAAACATTAGGAACACTTTCTTCCCTCAGAACAGCTTCAATTCTTCAGGGCATGGACTCTACAAGGCATCGAAAGCATTTCACAGGGATGCTGGCCCATGTTGACTCCAATTGGCTGGATGTCCTTTGGGTAGTGGACCAATCTTGATACACACGGGAAACTGTTGAGTGTGAAAACCCCAGCAGTTTTGCAGTTCTTGACCCACTCAAATTGGTGCGCCTGACACCTACTACCATACCCCATTCAAAGGCACAAATATTTTGTCTTGCCCATTCACCCTCTGATCAAGGCATAAAAATCATTCTTTAACCTGTCTTCTCCCCTTCATCTACACTGATTGAAGTGGATTTAACAGGTGACATCAATAAGGGATCATAGCTTTCACCTGGATTCACCTGGTCAGTCTACATCATGGAAGTTGTCCCTGCTACACTCGCATTAACATCTGCTAACCATGTGTATGTGACAAATAAAATGTGATTTGATTTAATGTTTTGTACACTCAGTGTATGTGTATATACATTACATGACCAAAAGTATGTTGATACCGCTTCAAATTACTGGATTTGGCTATTTCAGCCACACTCGTTGCTGACAAGTGCATAAAATAGTGAGCCCTGACCTCATCCCCATCGAACACGTTTGGGATGAATTGGAACACCGACTGCGAGCTAGGCCTAATCACCAAACATCAGTCCCCGACCTCACTAATGGTCTTGTGGCTGAATGGAAGCAAGTCAGGGCAGCAATGATCCAATTTGGTTGAGGTCGAATAATTGTGGAGTCCAGGTCATCTGAGGCAGCACTCCATCACTCTCCTTGGTCAAATAGCCCTTACACAGCCTGGAGGTGTGTTTGTGTCATTGTCCTGTTGAACAACAAATGATGGTCCCACTAAGCCCAAATCTCAAATCTCAAAACCAGTCTAATGTCTATTGCTCGTGTTTCTTTGCCCAAGCAATCTCTTATTCTTATTGGTGTCCTTTAGTAGTGGTTTCTTTAACCATGAAGGCCTGATTCACGCAGTCTCCTCTGAACAGTTGATGTTGAGATGTGTCTGTTACTTGAACTATGTAAAGTATTTATTTGGGCTGCAATCTGAGATGCAGTTAAATCTAATGAACTTATCCTCTGCAGCAAAGGTAACTCTGGGTCTTCCTTTCCTTTGGCGGTCTTCATGAGAGCCAGTTTCATCATAGCACATGAAGTTTTTTTCCAACTGTCGTGTCTTTGTGAGATGCAGAGTAGGTGAACGGATGTTCTCCCCATGTGTGGTTCCCACCGTGAAGCATGGAAGAGGAGGTGTGATGGTGCTTTATGTGTAATTTCTTACATTGTTACCCCAGGTCATCTTAGGTTTTATTACATACAGTCGGGAGGAACTATTGGATATAAGAGCAACGTCAACTTACCAACATTACGACCAGGAATATGACTTTCCCGAAGCGGATCCTCTGTTTTGCCCACCAAAGGCAAGGTGACCGGAAACATGACCGAATACAATCAATGTAGCTACTGTATTCCCTCCGCAAGGCAATCAAACAAGCTAAGCATCAGTATAGCGACAAAGTAGAGTTGCAATTCAACGGCTCAGACACGAGAGGTATGTGGCGGGGTCTACAATCAATCACGGACTATAAAAGGAAAACCAGCCCCGTCGCAGACCAGGATGTCTTGCTCCCAGACAGACTAAAGAACTTCTTTACTCGCTTTGAGGACAATACAGTGCCAATGACACGGCCCACAACCAAAATTTGTGGGCTCTCCTTCACTGCAGCCGACGTGAGTAAAACATTTAAACGTGTCAACCCTCGCAAGGCTGCAGGCCCAGACGGCATCCCCAGCTGCGTCCTCAGAGCATGCGCAGACCAGCTGGCTGGTGTGTTTACGGACATATTCAATCAATCCTTATCCCAGTCTGCTGTTCCCACATGCTTCAGGAGGGCCACCATTGTTCCTGTTTCCAAGAAAGCTCAGGTAACTGAGCTAAATGACTACTGCCCCGTAGCACTCACTTCCGTCATCATCAAGTGCTTTGAGAGACTAGTCAAGGACCACATCACCTCCACCCTACCTGACTCCCTAGACCCACTCCAGTTTGCTTACCGACCCAATAGGTCCACAGACGACGCAATCCTAATCACACTGCACACGGCCCTAACCCATCTGGACAAGAGGAATACCTATGTGAGAAGGTTCATCGACTACAGCTCAGCATCATCAAGCTTGAGACCCTGGGTCTCGACCCCGCCCTGTGCAACTGGGTCCTGGACTTCCTGACGGGCCGCCCCCAGGTGGTGAGGGTAGGTAACAACATCTCCACCCCGCTGATCCTCAACACTGGGGCCCCACAAGGGTGCGTTCTCAGCCCTCTCCTGTACTCCCTGTTCACCCATGACTGCATGACCATGCATGCCTCCAACTCAATCATCAAGTTTGCAGACAACACTACAGTGGTAGGCTTGATTACCAACAATGACAAGACGGGCTACAGGGAGGAGGTGAGGGCCCTCAGAGTGTGGTGTCAGGAAAATAACCTCACACTCAATGTCAACAAAACAAAGGAGATCATCGTGGACTTCAGGAAACAGCAGAGGGAGCACCCCCCTATCCACATCGACGGGACAGTAGTGGACAGGCGTACACTTCACAGACAAACTGAAATGGTCCACCCACACAGACAGTGTGGTGAAGAAGGCGCAGCAGCGCCTCTTCAACCTCAGGAGGCTGAGGAAAGTCAGCTTGTCACCAAAAACACCCACAAACCTTTACAGATGTACAATCGAGAGCATCCTGTTGGGCTGTATCACCCCCTGGTAAGGCAACTGCTCCGCCCATAACAGTAAGGCTCTCCAGAGGGTAGTGGGGTCTGCACAACATATCACCGGGTGCAAACTACCTGCCCTCCAGGACACCTACACCACCCGATGTCACTGGAAGGCCAAAAAATCATCAAGGACAACAACCACCCGAGCCACTCCCTGTTCACCCCGCTGTCATCCAGAAGGCGAGGTCAGTACAGGTGCATCAAAGCAGGGACCGAGAGACTGAAAAACAGCTTCTCTCTCAAGGCCATCAGACTGTTAAACAGCCATCACTAACATTGAGTGGCTGCTGCCAACATACTGACTCAACTCCAGACACTTTAATAAGGGAAAATTGGTGTAATAAATGTATCACAAGCCACTTTAAACAATGCCACTTTTACATGTTTACATACCCTACATTACTCATCTCATATTTATATACTGTACTCTATACCATCTTAATGGATCTTTCCATGCCGTTCTATACCATCACTCATTCATATATGTATTTTTTAATGTACATATTCTTATTCATTCCTTTACACTTGTGTGTATAAGGTAGTTGTTGTGAATTTGTTAGGTTAGATTACTCGTTGGATATTACTGCATTGTCTGAACTAGAAGCACAAGCATTTCGCTACACTCCCATTAACATCTGCTAACCATGTGTATGTGACAAATAACATTTGATTTGATTGAGAATTCAAGGCACACTTAACCAGCATGGCTACCACAGCATTCTGCAGCGATACGCCATCCCGTCTGGTTTGCGCTTAGGGTTTTTCAACAGGACAATGACCCAAAACACACCTCCAGGCTGTGTAAGGTCTGTTTGACCAAGAAGGAGTGTGATGGAGTGCTGCATCAGATGACCTGGCCTCCACAATCACCCAACCTCAACCCAATTGAGATGCTTTTGGGATGAATTGGACGGCAGAATGAAGGAAAAGCAGCTAATAAGTTCTCAGAACATGTGGAAACTCCTTCAAAAGTATTCATCATGAAGCTGGATGAGAGAATGCCAAGAGTGTGCAAACCTGTCATCAAGGCAAAGAATGGCTACTTTGAAGAATCTCAAATATGTAATATTTTGATTTGTTAAACACTTTTTTAGGTTACTACATGATTCCATATGTGTTATTTAATAGTTTTGATGTCTTCACTGTTATTCTACAATGTAGAAAATAGTCAAAATAAAGAAAAACCCTTGAATGAGTAGGTGTGTCCAAACTTTTGGCTGGTACTGTACATATATAAAATACTTGTTTTTCAAATGTAGAGTAACTGTTTCTTCTCGTCTGTGTTTCAACCATTGATTTCAGGGAGATTCAGGAGGTCCTCTGGTGTGTGGAGGGATAGCAGTGGGAGTTGTGTCCTTCAATGATATAGACTATTGCAACCAGTCGAGAGCACCCAATGTCGACACCAACATATCAACCTATCTCCCCTGGACCAAGAAAGGAACTGGACTTAAATCAGTCAACTAAATGATTCATAAACACACACACTCTTTGTTACAGAAAATATTAACTGGGTGTATGTGCATGTGCGTGTTGATTTCCTGTAAAAGTCTCAAGTACTGACAGACAACATAGGGTTATTATTTTATATGCATTTTTAGACAGATAACCACATGTTTCCATGTAGCCTAAGACAACTAAGAATCTCTGGTTACATGAAAGCGACACAATTCTCTGAAAGCACACCACACTTATTTTCAGTGCCAGAAGCCTTGGTCACTGTGGTTCATCTATCTGGTACATAGTGCTGCTAAGCACGGCACTAACGCACTGCAAACTTAGCAGGTGCAAAAACTGCTGCACAAGTACTGGAAAAACAGACTGAGATGACAGTAGCAAGGTCTGTCAAAGTTAATGTATCTAGAGTGTGGTCAAACATTATAAACCTCTAGTTGGTCATGGTTGGCATGTAGAGGTTACATTGGCACAGAATTGGGTGAAACACAGGAACTAAGTGGTACATCCTGTAAAGGGTTTAGAGAGACACTCAGCACTTTGAAACCCAGCAGTCTGAGAAGACAAAGACCTCAACCCCATCAAACACCTTTGGGATGAATGTGAACGGCGACTGCGAGCCAGGCCTAACCGCCCAACATCAGTGCTCGACCTCACTAATGTTCTTGTGGCTGAATGGAAGCAAGTCCCCGCAGCAATGTTCCAACATCTAGTGGAAGGCCTTCCCAGAAGAGTGGAGGCTGTTATAGCAGCAAAGGTGGGATCAACTCTATATTAATGACCATTGGTCTATTTACCCCTCTTTATTTTGCCTACCGACTTGGAAAGAAATTTAAATATACATTCAGTTATTTGGCAAAATACAGACGTTGCCATTGTGTTGGGGAAATAGGGGTGTCTAAAAGCGCATTCTTATTTAACCAGCTTACTTAACCAGAATCCAAGATGGCGTAGCAGTTCAGACGTCTTTGTCTTTGTCTTGTCGTGTCCCGTATATCATTTTTTCTTTGTATATCTTTAGTATATATTTTTTATATTTTTAACCTCAATTTCAACATACTCTCCTGCAACCCACCTCACCCAATGTGAAATGGATCTGCTATTTTCTATACTTTAGATCCGGAATCCCCAACAGAAGATAGGCAGCTAACTAGCTACTAGCTAGTAGTCAGTTAGCCACTGCTAGCAGTCATCAGCTAACCTTAGCCCGGTCAACTCCTGCCAGTCTGCACAGTGCGATTAAACCCAGAGCATACCGGACTGCTTTTCAAATCTCCACAAGCTCTGAACCTTTTCACCTGGATCATTGCAGCTAGCTAGCTGCTATCCGAGTGGCTAATCTTGACTAACATCTCTGTCCTGAAGCAAGCACCAGTTAGCCTGGAACTAGCCTTGTGCTAGGCCCATCTCCCGGCTAGCTGAAGAGGTCCATCAGCTACTCCTTGGGCTACAATACCTATCTTGCCAATTGGCCTGGATCCCTTTTACTGCCGACACAGAGCCCCGCCGATCCATCACGACTGGTCTACCAGCGTAATCCGCCCGAGGGGGTTTCAACAGGCTCCTCCGTTGCGACGTCCCCTGAAGGCCCATCTGCTAGCCTGCTAGCCGCGGCCCGCTAGCTGTCTAGAGCATATCGGACTGTTAGCTGAAGAAGTCCATCAGCCAATTTATTGGGTTACAATACCTATTTTTCCAATTGGCCTGGACCCCTTTACTGCCTACATGGAGCCCTGCCGATCCATCACAACTAGTCTGCCGACGTAACCGTCCGAGGGGGCTACAACAAACTCTTTCATCGTGATGTCTCCCTAAGGCACCTTCTGCTAGCCTGCTAGACAAAACCTCTCTCATCATCACTCAATGCCTAGGTTTACCTCCACTGCATTCACATCCGACCATACTCTTGTCTGTACATTATGCCTTGAATCTATTCTTCCGCGCCCAGAAATCTGCTTCTTTACTCTCTGTTCCGAACGCACTAGACGACCAGTTCTTATAGCCTTTAGCCGTACCTTTATCCTACTCCTCCTCTGTTCCTCTGGTGTTGTAGAGTTAATCCAGGCCCTGCAGCGCCTAGCTTCACTCCCATTCCCCAGGCTCTCTCATTTGTGGACTTCTGTAACCATAAAAACCTTGGTTTCATGCATGTTAGCATTAGAAGCCTCCCCCTAAATTGGTTTTATTCACAGCGTTAGCACACTCTGCCAACCTGGATGTTCTTGCCGTGTCTGAATACTGGCTTGGGAAGGCCACCTAAAATCCTGAAATTTCCATCCCTATCTATAACATTTTCCGACAAGATAGAACTGCCAAAGGGGGCGGAGTTTCAATGTACTGCAGAGATAGCCTGCAGAGTTCTGTCATACTATCCAGGTCTGTGGCCAAACAATTCGAGCTTATACTTCTAAAAAGTCTCTCACCATTGCCGCTTGTTATAGACCACCTTCAGCCCACAGCTGTGCCCTGGACACTATATGTCTCAAGTAAAACTGTGAAGGACATCGGCGTTACTCTGGACCCTGATCTCTCTTTTGACAAACATATCAAGACTGTTTCAAGGACATATTTTTCCCATCTATGTAACATTGCAAAAATCAGAAACTTTTTGTCCAAAAATGATGCAGAAAATGTATCCATGCTTTTGTCACTTCTAGGTTAGACTACTGCAATGCTCTACTTTCCGGATAAAGCACTAAATAAACTTCAGTTAGTGCTAAACACGGCTGCTAGAATCTTGACTAGAACAAAACATTTGATCATATTACACCAGTGCGAGCCTCTCTACACTGGCTTCCTGTTAAGGCAAGGGTTGATTTCACGGTTTTACTGCTAACCTACAAAGCATTACATGGGCTTGCTCCTACTTATATTTCCGATTTGGTCCTGCCGTACATGCCTACACGTACGCTACGGTCACAAGACGCAGGCCTCCTTACTGTCCCTAGAATTTCAGAGCAAACAGCTGGAGGCAGGGTTTTCTCCTATAGAGCTCAATTTTTATGGAATTTTCTGCCTATCCATGTGAGAGACACAGACTCGGTCTCAACCTTTAAGTCTTTATTGAAGACTCATCTCTTCAGTGGGTCCTATGATTAAGTGTAGTCTGGCCCAGCCGTGTGAAGGTGAATGGAAAGGCACTGGAGCAACGAACCGCCCTTGCTAGCTCTGCCTGGCTGGTTCCCCTCTCTCCACTGGGATTCTCTGCCTATAACCTTATTACAGGGGCTGAGTCACTGGCTTACTGGTGCTCATCCATGCCATCCCTAGGACGGGTGCGTCACTTGAGTGGGTTGGGTCACTGACATGATCTTCCTGTCTGGGTTGGCGCCCCCCCTTGGCTTGTGCCGTGACGGACATCATTGTGGGCTATACTCCGCCTTGTCTCAGGATGGTATGTTGGTGGTTGAAGATATCCCTCTAGTGGTGTGGGGGCTATGTTTTGGCAAAGTGGGTGGGGTTATATCCTGCCTGTTTGGCCCTGTCTGGGGGTATCATCAGACGGGGCCACAGTGTCTCCCGACTCCTCCTGTCTCAGCCTCCAGTATTTATGCTGCAGTAGTTTATGTGTCAGTCTATTATAGGGTCAGTCTGTTATATCTGGAGTATTTCTCCTGTCTTATTCGGTGTCCTGTGTGAATTTAAGTATGCTCCCTCTAATTCTCTCTCTTTCTCTCTTGCTTTCTCTCTCTCTGAGGACCTGAGCCCTAGGACCAGGACTACCTGGACTGATGACTACTTGCTGTCCCCAGTCCACCTGGCCGTGCTGCTGCTCCAGATTCAACTATTCTGCTTGCGGCTATGGAACCCTGACCTGTTCACCAGCCGTGCTCCCTGTCCCAGACCTGCTGTTTTCAACTCTCTAGAGACAGTAGGAGCGGTAGAGATACTCTGAATGATCGGCTATGAAAAGCCAACTGACATTTACTCCTGAGGTGCTGACCTGTTGCACCCTCGACAACCACTGTGACATTATTATTTGACCCTGCTGGTCATCTATGAACATTTGAACATCTTGGCCATGTTCTGTTATAATCTCCACCCGGCACAGCCAGAAGAGGACTAGCCACTCCCCATAGCCTGGTTCCTCTCTAGGTTTCTTCCTAGGTTCTGGCCTTTCTAGGGAGTTTTTCCTAGCCACCGTGCTTCTACATCTGCATTGCTTGCTGTTTGGGGTTTTAGGCTGGGTTTCTGTACAGCACTTTGTGAAATCACATGATGTAAGAAAAGCTTTATAAATACATTTCATATGTGAATTGATTGCCCTCCATCTATCTTCAGAGTTTGTACTGTTAGGTGACCTAAACTGGGACATGCTTAACACTCCAGCCATCCCGCAATCTAAGCTAGATGCCCTCAATTTGACACAAATTATCAATTAACCTATCAGGTACAACCCCAAATCTGTAAACACGGGCACCCTCATAGATATCGTCCTGACCAACCTGCCCTCTAAATACACCTCTGCTGTCTTCAACCAGGATCTCAGTGATCGCTGCCTCATTGCCTGCGTCCGTAATGGGTCTGCGGTCAAACGACCACCTCGCATCACTGTCAAACGCTCCCTAAAACACTTCAGCGAGCAGGCCTTTCTAATCGTCCTGGCCCGGGTATCCTGGAAGTATATTGACCTCATTCCGTCAGTAGAGGATGCCTGGTTATTCTTTAAAAGTGCTTTCCTCACCATGTTAAATAAGCATGTCCCATTCAAAAAAAAATTGAACCAGGTACAGATATAGCCCTTGGTTCACTCCAGACCTGACTGCCCTTGACTAGCACAAAAACATCCTGTGGCGTACTGCATTAGCATCGAATAGCCCCCGAGATATGCATATTTTCAGGGACGTTAGGAACAAATATGCACAAGCAGGTAGGAAAGCAAAGGCTAGCTTTTTCAAACCGAAATTTGCATCCTGTAGCACAAGCTCCAAAAGGTTCTGGGACACTGTAAAATCCATGGAGAACAAGAACACCTCCTCCCAGCTGCCCACTGCACCGAGGCTAGGAAATACTGTCACCAGCAATAAATCCACGACAACTGAGAATTCCAATAAGAATTTCTCTACGACTAGCTATGCTTTCCACCTGGCTACGCCTACCCCGGTCAACAACCCTACACCCCCCACAGCAACTTGCCCAAGCCTCCCCATTTCTCCTTCACCCAAATCCAGATAGCTGATGTTCTGAAAGAGTGGCAAAATCTGGACCCCAAAAAATCAGCTGGGCTAGACAATCTAGACCCTCTCTTTCTAAAATGATCTGCCGTAATTGTTGCAACCCCTATTCCAGCCTGTTCAACCTCTCTTTTGTATCGTCTGAGATCCCCAAAGATTGGAAAGCTGCCGCGGTCATCCCCCTCTTCAAAGGGGGAGACACTCTAGACGCAAACTGTTACAGACCCATATGTATCCTACCCTGCCTTTCTAAGGTCCTCGATAGCCAAGTTAACAAACAGATCACAGATCATTTCGAATCCCACAGTACCTTCTCCGCTATAGAATCTGGTTTCCGAGCTGGTCATGGGTGCACCTCAGCCACGCTCAAGGTCACGCTCAAGGTATTCATCGACTTGGCCAAGGCATTCGACTCTGTCAATCACCACATTCTTATCGGCAGACTCAACAGCCTTGGTTTCTCAAATGACTGCCTCGCCTGGTTCACCAACTACTTCTCAGACAGAGTTCAGTGTGTCAAATTGGAGGGCTTGTTGTCCGGACCTCTGACAGTCTCAATGGGGGTGCCACAGGGTTCAATTCTCAGGCCGACTCTTTTCTCTGTATACATCAATGATGTTGCTCTTGCTGTTGGTGATTATCTGAACCCCCTCTACCCAGACGACACCATTCTGTAAACTTCTGGCCCTTTTTTGGACACTGTGTTAACTGACCTCCAGACGAGCTTCAATGACATACAACTCTCCTTCCGTGGCCTCCAACTGCTCTTAAATGCAAGTAAAACTAAATGCATGCTCTTCAACCGATCGCTGCCCGCAACTGCCCACCGGTCCAGCATCAATACTCTGGACGGTTCTGACTTAGAATATGTGGACAACTACAAATACCTAGGTGTCTCACTAGACTGTAAACTCTCCTTCCAGACTCACATTAAGCATCTCCAATCCAAAGTTAAATCTCGAATCGGCTTCCTATTTCGCAACATAGCCCCATTCACTCATGCTGCCAAACATACCCTCGTAAAACTGACTAGCCTACCGATCCTTGAATTCGGCGATGTAATTTACAAAATAACCTCCAACACTCTACTAAGCAAATTGGATGCAGACTATCACAGTGCTATCCATTTTGTCACCAAAGCCCCATATACTACCCACCACTGCGACCTGTATGCTCTCGTTGGCTGGTTCTCGCTTCATATTCGTCGCCAAACCCACTGGCTCCAGGTAATCTACAAGTCATTGCGAGGTAAAGCCCCGCCTTATTTCTGCTCACTGGTCACCATAGCAGCCACCCGTAGCATGCGCTCCAGCAGGTATATTTCACTGGTCACCCTCAAAGCCAATTACCCTTTGGCTGCCTTCCCTTCCAGTTCTCTGCTGCCAATGACTGGAACGAATTGCAAAAATCACTGAAGCTGAAGACTCATATCTCCCTCACTAACTTCAAGCACCAGCTGTCAGAACAACTCACAGATCATTGCACCTGTACACAGCCCATCTGTAAATAGCCCATCCAACCACCTCATCCCCATATTGTTATTTAGTTTTTTGCTCCTTTGCACCCCAGTATCTCTACTTGCACATTCATCTTCTGCACATCTATCACTCCAGTGTTTACTTGCTATATTGTAATTACTTCACTACTATGGCCTATTTTTTGCCTTTCTCCTTAATCTTTCCTCATTTGCACACACTGTATATAGACGTTTTCTATTGTGTTATTGACTGTACGTTTGTTTATTCCATGTGTAACTGTGTTGTTGTTTGTGTCGCACTGCTTTGCTTTATCTTGGCCAGGTCGTAGTTGTAAATGAGAACTTGTTCTACCTGGTTAAATAAAGCTAGCATTTGCCTTTGTGTTCTGCATTTTGTGGTTTGAACTAGAAAAAACGTTTCATTATTCACAGGTCTAATTCTCTGATAGCATGGAATGGCAGGCGGCACACTTCTGAGAACAAACTGCTCATTAAAGCAAAGGCTCTTAAGATCTACCATATTTAAATATATACATATAATCTCCAGCGTCTGTGTCTAGTGTCTCTGTTCATGTTAAAGGTGAATCAACAGTTGTTTATTCTTATGCTGTAAATGGCTATTTTATGGTTGTAACTGATAAAATATATATTTTATATTTTGCAATTCTGAGTAATTACTACTTCAGTAAGGAAATACACTCTATTCAGTGACCTTCGGAAATGGAAGCTGATTGTCAGATCAACACATTGCTTCGAAAAAAATTATTGCAATTGCTAAATAATTCCAATAGATGGCAGGATAAGACCACAAATTAAATTTCAGAGGCTCCGTTTTCCTCCTTCCCTTCGACCCTCACAGTAAAACTCCTTTGCGTGCTTCTTTCTGTCCCCTTCCACACTGTTAACACAAGAGAAAAGACTGAACATAATTTTTAACAGATTATTGTGAATTACTATAATGACGATTCATGTTATTATGACCTATTTTCATGCTTATGTTTTGAAATTATACTTGATTACTATTTCAATAACGATTATCAATAATCCTGAACATACATTTACATAAACGCCCATGACGGTATTTCATATCTGTAGAATTCATTTTCGTTGTCCCGTTCGAGTTCTTCCATTTGTCCATTACTTTGGTTTGTTCCTCTTTTCTTTGGCTTGGAGTTTTGCTGTGTTTAAACTTCAAGGGGCAAGTGGTCCTTTTCTTTTTTCCACATTAAATCAATTTGTCAAGTCTGAATAGGGCCCAGGGAGAATATTATTCTGTGGAAGTCTACCTTTATTTTTCAGTGCCTTGTTTAGACAGATTAGAAATAGCAGGAGACAGAGAAGGAGTGAAAGTGGGACAGGCAGAAGCAGGAACTGAACCCCTGACTTCTGGGGCAGTAAGATGGCAAATTTATTTGGAATTGTACCTACTCAATCACACAGACACGTATCGTGTGAGGAACTTGGGCCCCCATAGTGATTCAATCCATCAGAACCACCAAGAGCTTGCCGCCTGGTCAAACTGAGCAATCGGGGGAGAAGGGCCTTGGTCAGGGACGTGACCAAGAACCCGATGGTCACTCTGAAGAAGCTCCAGAGTTCCTCTGCAGAGACAATGCTCAGCAAGTAGACTGTTGTTTCCTCTTCACAGAGGTGTGAATCTGATGGTTGTGGTTGGTGCTCATGACATTTCAAGGCAGGAAAGCTCTGCTCGCAAGATTGATGTGAAATATTACCACATACATCCTGGTTACAACTCTAAGACATTTCAGAACGACATCATGCTGTTGCAGGTACATGACAGTGGAAGAATGCACACATGTCAGAATGTCTCTTAGCTTAGCACACCATTGCCCAGGTAATATATGCCAACATACCTTAGATTAAATAGAGAAAAAAATAAGCAAACATATTGAGTTTGTTCAAATCCAGTGCAGTAATCATATATGAAAACCTTTTGATGATGTGCATAATACTGCTTTGCATAATATCATATAGCTTACTTGAGAATTGACTGTATCTAACTACAGTCATATGCTCCAAATATAGCTTGTCAAAACTACGCCGAAAAGCAAAGCTGTGCAACAGATCCCTCTCCCTAAGAAGACAAGGACATCAAGGCCAAATCCTACTGTACTGTAGCTGGGTAGGGTGCCACTAAAACAGGCGGAACTGCAAACCCACATCTTCTGGAGGTGAATGTCACCATCGTAGACAGAGCCTCCTGCCAGAGATCATGGGGGAACACTGCCACCATAACCCTGTCTATGATATGTGCTGGTGATACTGCGGCTGGTTATAAAGGTGTTTGTCAGGTATGGTCATAGAATGTAGTTAAGGTATAGTCTGATAATGCATTCATTATAGAGAAATTACTTGATTTGCAGAGTAACTGTTTTTAACCAAGTATTACAGGGAGATTCAGACGGTCCTCTGGTGTGTAAGGGGACAGCAGTGAGAGTTGTGTCCTTCAATGAAAAAAGAAACTGTGACAATCCCAAGGAGCCCAACGTCTACACAAAAGTTGCCAAGTACCTCTCCTGGATCAAGTGTATCATAAAGTATTAAGGAACCAAATGGAGACATTTGTAATTAATCAAATGTAATTTATCAAACAGAAAAGACCATCAGTCCATAAATAAACTCAGTGCTGTGTGTTAGCGTGAGTGTGTGAGAAGAATATGAATGTGCTTGTAAGAGAGAGTGTTTATGCATGCACGTGAATGTGTCTTTTCCATCTTTCACTTAAGGGTATGTGCAATTAAAATGATGACTTAGCTCTTTAAGCCAACAAGGATACATCTTTAGAAAGATAGCTCCTCTTACATCTTCAGCTGTCTTCATCAAACTCCACCACACGTGGAAACTTGTGGTCAAGACAACAAAGTAACTCTGGTTTCATGAAGGCGACACAAGGCGTTGAAACCACACCACAGTTTCAGGTCTCAGACCAGAAGACATGATCTGTCTGTCTGTCTGTCTTCCAGTCTGCCTCCCCGCCTGCTTGCCTGTCTGTCACTCAGAGGGGATGCAGAACATTTCACAGAAGAATACCACCAAAGATCAAGATGAGTCAATAAGGTTGACAGCACAACTTCCTCTTAATCTTAAACTAGCAACACATTTAAATATGTGATTTACTGTTGTTTCTATAGTGACTAGAAAGTTATGCCCCTTTCATAGTTTTACATGTTGTTTTCATTGCGAAAAGAATGGTCCCTGTCTTTACCCTGGTGGGATTGGCAAGGTCCCAGCGTCTTTCAAGGCATCAAGAGTGTTGTCCTCCTTTGTAAACCACTGGTGGTTATTGGTTGGCATGCTAACACCGGAAAGCATTGAACCAGAGAAGACAAGGCTCTTGCATGAGAGAGGGGAGATGAGTTGGCCTATGTGGTATGCACTACTGCAGGCTATTATCTGTCTATGATAACTCACCACCTACATTAATGTGTAGAAGGGCTGCCAGAGTTCCAGTAAATGCAGAGACCACCTACCTTGACTTTACCGGAAGAAACCATACATGGATCGATAGAATTATCATAGATAGTCATCATAGAAGTGAAGCCACACAGTTGTCCTCAGAAAAAAACGCTGTCATGTGTATATAAAGGGGCCATATGAATCAGGTCATCCTGGATCGTTTGACAAGCCCTCCAAACATGCACACCATGAACAAACTTCTACTCACTGTTCTCCTCACCTATCTGGGACATTCGGGTAAGTCTCTCTGCTGAACTCAATGGACACGCATCAATGAGATTCTAACATTTGCCTATTACCTTACGGTTTAGTTAATTGTGGCTGTTTGTACTACTTTTACCCTCTCAGTTGCATTTGGGGGTCAAATCATCAATGGAAAAAAAGCCAAGAGGAATTCCCTGCAGTACATGGCCTCTGTGCAGAACGATGAGAAGCACATCTGTGGAGGATTCCTGATCACTCCAGAGTTTGTGCTAACAGCTGCACACTGCAACAAAAGGTACAGTAGTAGCCTAACTCAATTACAACTGTAAATTCCAAATAGTAGCATATCATTCATTACATGTAGCATATCAGTGTCCTTACTGCTCAGACTGATAAACACATTGTTCTGAGTCTTGTCTAGCAACTTGAGTGTTGTTCTTGGTACCCACAACATCAAGAAGGGCCTCGGGAAAGCTGTCAGATACAATGTGGAACGCAAATGCAAACCCAACTCATATAAAAATGTAAAGGATGGTAGTGACATCATGCTTCTAAAGGTAGGGCTTTAGTTAAATATATTATTCTTCATATGATATGACAGAGTATCCTAAAAGTGCTAGAAGGTCATATACTTTCATAACTGCTAAACAGATAATAAATGTTTGTTTCAAGCTGTCTAGGGAAGCTAAATTAAGCAAATCCGTGAACAAAGTGAGGCTTCCAACCAAGGATAAAGTCCTCAAACCCAAAACAAAGTGCCTTGCTGCCGGATGGGGCCTCACAAAAATAGGCGCAATCGTTGACGACCTTCAAGTGGTGGACGTGGAAGCCATTGATCTGAAGGTCTGCCAGAAGCAGTGGGATCACGTCAAAGTTAATCTTCCTCCCAATGTCACCTGTGCAGGTGGATACATGACCGACAAAGGCACATGTCAGGTTTGTCTAACTGAATTTACATTCAATACACACACATCGTACATGAAGATCCAAAGCAAGAACCAGTAAGCAATGTTTGGCATGTAAGGTGATTATTTTCTTTCCCACAGGGGGATTCTGGTGGTCCTTTGGTATGCAATGGAGAGGCAGTGGGAATCGTCTCCTTCAACATGAGGGGAAACTGTGCCTATCCCAACGTGCCCAATGTTTACACTCAGATTTCCAAGTACCTACCCTGGATAAAGAAGGTCATCAACAAGCAGTCGTGTTAGAATGGATACTTTGTTTGCTGCAAAATTATGCCTTTGGCTATTACTTATACCTGAGGATATTACTGATTCTTTAGCTTGCTGTTAATCTGTCTAATGCATTACCATGTACTGTAATGGAAATAAATGTGTTCTTAATCATTGTGAAATTGCTCTAGTGATATGATTTGCATACACATCAGAAGGCATGCACTGTATGTTATACCTAAACAATTTTGAAGTCCAAACCATTTTTTGTATTTATTTTTTAAACCAACAAACTGAGCCCATCATGGCAAACTGTAATGCACAGAACCACAAACACCACACATTTCTAACACGTTCAACAACGGTTAGTGGTAGCATCTCATTGCACAAGTGTTCTCTATGCAATCAGACCAACCAGCAGAGTCATCATTTCATAATATCACAATCCGCTTTCATCATAGACTTCACCAAGCAACATTTGAAACCATGAAGCCACAGCAACACATTGGCAAACACTGGGGGGGATGAACAAAGACCCAGTACTGTCTATAACCACATCTGGGAAAAGTTTCACCCTCCCGCCCACCCTACATATTTATACCCACGAGGTGTATCATGCTATTTGCCCATTTGCACTATGGCAATCTGCTCAGTGGTTCTTCACGTAGTTATTCTGCTCATCGCCTTGAATGGTAAGCTATGTTTCATTTCTATAACACACTAACTACCAATAGCACTAAACTGACTGCACCATGCAGACTAACATTAAAAAGTATAGCACTAGTTATGAAAAGTATATTTGACCAATTTCAGCGGTTTATATTCTATTTGGCAGTAATGAACAAACTGACATACAGTACCATCATTTGTTGCAAGCTATGCGGATATGGTAGCATTGCAGAGCTATAGACAAAAGCTATTGAAATAGTCTTCTCTACTTTCTGTTCAAAGGCACTGATGGGCGCAAGGTGCCGAAAGTGGGTATTGTTGGTGGCAGAGAGGCTGCTCGCAACTCTCGTCCCTACATGGCTTCCCTTCAGTCTCGTGGTCAACACATCTGTGGAGGAGTTCTGGTCAGAGAGGATTTTGTCCTCACCGCTGCACACTGTGACGGGTGAGAATCTCTATCAAACATTAACATCTCTCAGATTCTCTCAAACTAATTTCCCTTAAAGTTATTGCACTTTTCCTTCAAGGCAATTGCACAAATAAATATTGCCTCCTAAATTCTTTCATGTACTGATTTTCAGGCGATACAAGGTGGTTCTTGGGGCTCATGACTTGTCAGAGGATGAAAATTCACAACAAGTATTGGATGTGGTTCGATCCATTCCACATCCGAGGTATGGGGACAACCTGGAGAATGACATCATGCTTCTCAAGGTGAGTGACATCAAGGACATAGTCTCACCATGGAGATTATTGTATCCTAACTTCTCATTGTAGGTTTAATGTCCATGAAAATAATTCAAATAGATTATAGAATCATGCAAAACTGATAAGAGAAATGATTATATCCTAAATATATTTACATCACACATATATGAAGACATACAGATCATTTATCTAGTGTGTTATCTCTGTGATCATTCTTAGTTGAGAGGGAGGGCCACCCTCAACACAGCAGTACAGTTGATCCCTCTGATGAATGGCTCTATGGCTGAGGGAAGCATGTGCACCACGGCAGGCTGGGGGGATATAGGCGATAATGGCACCCTACCAGACAAGTTGCAGGAGGTCAACGCCACCATCGTCCCTCCCAGAGAATGTGCCCGCAGGTGGACAGCTGTCGAAATCTCCAGCCGCGTGGTGTGCGCAACAGGCCCCAGAGCTTTCCAAGGCTTCTGCTCGGTATGACTGCACTGTTTTAGGCTATAACTCTATTGCTATAACTGCAATTTGTTTTTCCTGGTTGAGACAGGCTGTTATTGGCTACAACTTGGCTATAACTCCCTAGAGACGATGTCCATGCCCCTGCAGAAATCAAATTAGCATAATACATAAATCCCCATCACAATTCATCAGTTTAAGCTAGAGATATCAGTTTTTTGCATGGGCTGCAATCCACCATGTCACAGGACTGGTCTAAATGTAGCCCGGTACCAGTTTTAAAAAAAATATGAACAAATATATGGAAGTAGTTTAGCGGCAATTGTTTTTATATTGGTAAAAAAAATACATAAAGTCTAATCCTTTGGCAATGTCCTTTGTTCCTGGACCATTTACCATGCAGCTCCAGGTGACAGAGAACACAAATGGTTGACTCCTTAATGGGGTTCTAAAATTCAACATTCAGTACCATATTATCCTTGGTATGACCATCTTAAAACCGCTTAGACTCTTAAGGTAACTAGAATAAAAGTTTATCCTAGTCAAGGCTGTAACTATGCTACTCCTCCTTTGTTCTTTGCAGGGTGATTCAGGAGGTCCATTGGTGTGTAACGGGATGTCAGCGGGCATTGTCTCTTTCTCAGGGCAGAGGTGTGCCAACCCCAGTACCCCTGATGTGTACACACGAGTGGCTTCCTACCGCCGATGGATTCAGACAGTGTTAGCTAGAAACCCTTAAAGGGAACATTGTTTTCATTAGTCCACTGTTGATACAGTCACAAAATGTTTTATCAAGCAATCAAGTTTTCAAGATATTGGACTCGCAAGAAGCAAAGTGTCACCAGCCCCAATATTTGGTGGATTTTGCCTTTAAGGTTTTGGGCATGTAAGCTGTCAGTGTGTGTTTACACAATCTCACAATATAACTGATCTCATTTAGACCAGGTTTGCACAAGGTGTTTAATGATCAATAGTTCCCTTGTTGCTGTTCTTATTAAAATTGGTTAACTCATTTTGGCTCCTGTGTCTCACTCTGGAGGACATGAGTTCCCTAAATTATTTAGCAAAAATACTCGCCATCATTTCTTGACTTGATGTTCAAAGACTAAAAGCAACTACTGATTTAAAGTAAAAACAAAACATTAACATTAGCATTAGCATATGCAGACTCTCTACATCATTTAGGGTCTTGGTCACTCACCTGGTATGGA
The DNA here is from genome assembly GCF_057628025.1 of Oncorhynchus mykiss. Classification (NCBI taxonomy): domain Eukaryota; kingdom Metazoa; phylum Chordata; class Actinopteri; order Salmoniformes; family Salmonidae; genus Oncorhynchus; species Oncorhynchus mykiss. Next base: position 18,175,851 of record NC_143025.1, read on the forward strand.
TGGTCAGGCAGTAGCCTCTATATATAAGCTGACCAATGTTACTGAAGGTTGGATGCATTGTTGGCTCCAGCAGGTTCCATCAAATTCCTACGATAGTGTACCTGAGGAGCAGTGGTTGGAAAAAGTACCCAATTGTACCCTAGAGTAAAGGTAAAGATACTATCAGGTATGAAGGTATGACCCAGACCACATCAAATTAACAATAGTTTAATGATTCAACAGGGGCAGGCAATAGACAGGTCAAGGCAGGCAGGGGTCAGAAACCAGAGGTGGGGCAACGGTACCGGACAGCAGGCAGACAAACAGACAGACAGAGAACACCGGTATAAATACACAGGGGATAATGGGGAAGATGGGCGAATCTTGGAATCTTGGTCAACCGGCCTTTCTTTGGAGGGCATATAAATGCCAGCCCTTATGCTCAGAGTACCATCTCTTCTGCCACTCATCTATCAAAATGTCTCTGATCTTACATTTGGCCTCACCTCTACCCAGTGGAACATTAATATGAATTATATCTTGTTTCAAAGCTCTAATACCTCCAATAGTAGGTCACTCCAATTAGATTTACCAGATGATAAACTATTCAATACAGATAGAGAATCTGAGCATACTATAATTATATAAAAAAATAAAAAATAAAACTCAACTCGTCGTGTTTGGAGGACAAAGAATGCTGAGTTGCATCCAAAGAACACCATACCTACTGTGAATAAATTCATTAAAAATCCTACAATGTGATTTTCTGGATTTTTTTTCTCATTTTTGTCTGTCATAGTTGAAGTGTACCTATGATGAAAATGACAGGCTTCTCTCATCTTTTTAAGTGGGAGAACTTGCACAATTGGTGGCTGACTAAATACTTTTTTGCCCCACTGTATATATATATATATATATATATATATATATATATATATATATATATATATATATATATATATATATATATATATATATATAAAACTCAACTCGTCGTGTTTGGAGGACAAAGGATGCTGAGTTGCATCCAAACAACACCATACCTACTGTGAAGCATGGGGGTGGAAACATCATGCTTTGGGGCTGTTTTTCTGCAAAGGGACCGTGTAAAGGAAAGAATGAATGGGTCCATGTATCGTGAGATTTTGAGTGAAAACCTCTTTCCATCAGCAAGGGCATTGAAGATGAAACATGGCTGGGTCTTTCAGCATGACAATGATCCCAAACACACTGCCCGGGCAACGAAGGAGTGGCTTCGTAAGAAGCATTTCCAGGTCCTGGAGTGGCCTAACCAGTCTCCAGATCTCAACCCCATAAAATATCTTGGGAGGGAGTTGAAAGTCCGCGTTGCCCAGCAACAGCCCCAAAACATCACTGCTCTAAAGGAGATCTGCATGGAGGAATGGGCCAAAATACCAGCCTTGTGAAGACTTACAGAAAACGTTTGACCTCTGTCATTGCCAACAAAGGGTATATAACAAAGTATTGAGATAAACTTTTGTTATTGACTAAATACTTATTTTCCACCATAATTGGCAAATAAATTCATTAAAAATCCTACAATGTGATTTTCTGGATTTTTTTTCTCATTTTGTCTGTCATAGTTGAAGTGTACCTATGAAGAAAATTACAGGCCTCTCTCATCTTTTTAAGTTGTGTAGAGGTGTCCCGTCACACTTGTGGGGGTCTTTCCAAAGATGGGTCATATTAGTGTGTAGCCAAACTGTTCGATGCTACAGATGTTTACGTGAGAAGACAGATTTTCAGGGTTGTCTTCTGTTCTGACATACACTGCTGTAGCTCTGCCACCATCCACCACAGATGCGGATGGCAGAAATCGATGGGCAGATGTGATAGATTGAGACGCAGCCCATGCAAAAAACATACCTCTAGCTTAAACAGACAGACTTTGATGGGTCTTTTTATTTTTTTATGCCTCGAGTGGAGCATTTCGGGGATAAATTATTTAAACATGATAAAAAAATTAACAATAATAATTTATTCCCAACTAGAGAGGCCCTTTGGTGATGTGAGGCCTGGAGCAATTGCCTCTTCTGTTTTATGCTTAATCCGCCAGTGGGTATGGGCTTTTACCAAGACATAACTCCAAAACGTTTATTTCTAAATGTTTCTGAGCTCACTCACACTCTTTGCTTGGTTTAACATTGAATTCACATTAGTTGACAACTCAACCAAATGAAAATCAAAATTAGAAGTAGAACTGATGTCTGTGCTCAGTGGAAAGTTGATCATGTATTATTCAGTGGATGCTACCACTCCTAAAACAACATCAGACCCCTACTTTGGCTAAAGTCTGGCATTAAGTTGTAATGGGACACTTCAGTAGATGCAGTGGGTCACTATATTCTCATATGGTGTACCACTTCACCTGGCACTTGTTTTGAAACCCTCAAAAAGACTGTAGAGGCATATAGATAACATTGTGTGTCATTATCCTTACACTAGACCCTCTCTATGCTATTGGGACATTGATTTGTGGACATTCCAAGCTCTTGGTGAAAGCTTACAATTTTTTATTTTATTTAACTAAAGGCCATCTGCACCGCATTTACTTGATAGTGAAACACCTCTATTATTCCCTAAATGCTGTCCCCGGTCATAAATTGAGCCTCTTCTATCCTACGTTTCTTACATGTCATTATGCTTCCTTTATTTCCTTACCTACACTTGTAATTTCCCTTTAATTCCTTCTGCTGCCACCCTATGCTGTTTATGTGCTATACAGCTAGGCTAGGTGTTGAGATGGGTAGAAATACTTGCGTTCAAAATAATAGGCATTTTGAGGGAGAAAAAAATTAAGTTTTACAGTATGTGAAATGTCTAAAATGTTGTTTGCTTTAAATGCCAGGATGTCATATGCTGCATTCACGTGCTAGCTGACAAGTATTTATCTCTGCTCATACTTGAGTAATAAAGGCCGATTGCACAATTTTTAAAACAAATATATATATATTTTTTTATTGTGATTTATCAGGGGGTGCTGCAGCACCTCAGCACCCCTACTTCCCTCAACCTAAACAACCTACATTTGTTGGGGCATAGACTACAAAGTGTCAAAAACGTTCCACAGGGATGCTGGCTCATGTTGACTACAATAATTTCCACCGTTGTGTCAAGTCCGCTGGATGTCCTTTGGGTGGTGGACCATTCTTAATACACATCAGAAACTGTTGAGCATGAAAAACCCAGCAGCGTTGCAGTTAATGACAGACTCAAACCTGTGTGCCTGGCATCTACAACAATACCCCGTTCAAAGGCACTTAAATGTTTTGTCTTGCCCGTTCACCATATGAATGGCACACATACACAATCCATCTTTGACCTGTCTGCTCCCCTTCATCTACATTGATTAAAGGGGATTTAACAGGGGATCATAGCTTTCCCCTGGATTCACCTGGTCACTCTATGTCATGGAAATAGCAGGTGTTCCTAATATTTTGTACACTCCGTGTATACAGTTGAAGTCGGAAGTTTACATACACTTAGGTTGGAGTCATTAAAACTAGTTTTTCAACCACTCCACAAATTTCTTGATAACAAACTATAATTTTTGGCATGTCGTTTAGGACATCTACTTTGTGCATGAAACAAGTCCATTTCCAACAATTGCTTACAGACAAATTATTTCACTTATAACTCACTGTTTCTCAATTCCAGTCGGTCAGAAGTTTGCATACACTAAGTTGACTGTGCCTTTAAACAGCTTGGAAAATTCCAGAAAATGTCTTTGCTTTAGAAGATTCTGATAGGCTAATTAACATAATTTGAGTCAATTGGAGGTGTACCTGTGGATGTATTTCAAGGCTTACCTTCAAACTCAGTGCCTCTTTGCTTGACATCAAGAGAAAATCAAAAGAAATCAGCCAAGACCTCAGAAAAAAAATTGCAGACCTCCACAAGTCTGGTTCATCCTTTGGAGCAATTTCCAAACGCCTGAAGGTACCACGTTCATCTGTACAAACAATAGTACGCAAGTATAAACACTATGGGACCACGCAGCCGTCATACCACTCAGGAAGGAGACACGTTCTGGAAGGAGACACGTTCTGAACGTACTTTGGTGCGAAAAGTGCAAATCAATCCCAGAACAACAGCAAAGGACCTTGTGAAGATACTGGAGGAAACAGGTACAAAAGTATCTACATCCACAGTAGAACGAGTCGTATATCGACATAACCTGAAAGGCTGTTCAGCAAGGAAGAAGCCACTGCTCCAAAACCGCCATAAAAAAGCCAGACTACGGTTTGCAACTGCACATGGGGACAAAGATCATACTTTTCGTACAAAATCGTACAAAAATAGAACTGTTTGGCCATAATGACGATCATTATGTTTGGAGGAAAAAGGGGGAGGCTTGCAAGCCGAAGAACACCATCCCAACTGTGAAGTGCGGGGTGGCAGCATCATGTTGTGGGGGTGCTTTGCTGCAGGAGGGACTGGTGCACTTCACAAAATAGATGGCATCATGAAAACTGACAAGTATGTGGATATATTGAAGCAACATCTCAAGACATCAGTCAGGAAGTTAAAGCTTGGTCGCAAATGGGTCTTCCAAATCGACAATGACCCCAAAGTTGTGGCAAAATGGCTTAAAGACAACAAACTCAAGGTATTGGAGTGACCATCACAAAGCCCAGACCTCAATCCTATAGAAAATTTGTGGGCAGAACTGAAAACATGTGTGCGAGCAAGGAGGCCTAGAAACCTGACTCAGTTATAACAGGTCTGTCAGGAGGAATGGGCCAACATTCACCCAACTTATTGTGGGAAGCTTGTGGAAGGCTACCCAAAACATTTGACCCAAGTTAAACAATTTAAAGGCAATGCTACCAAATACAAATTTGGTGTATGTACACTTCTGACCCGCTGGGAATGTGATGAAAGAAATCAAATCTGAAATAAATCATTCTCTCTACAATTATTCTGACATTTCACATTCTTAAAATAAAGTGTTGGTCCTACCTGAGCTAAGACAGGGATTTTTTACTTGGATTAAATGTCAGGAATAAACTGAGTTTAAATGCATTTGGTTTAGGTGTATGTAAACTTCCAACTTCAACTGTAGGTCAGGTTAAAGTGACTAAGCAACAGGCTAGAAAATAGACAGTAGCAGCAACGGGTAGCCATTTGATTAGCTAATTAGCAGCATTGTCTTAGCAATCTTATGGCTTTGGGTGTAGAAGCTGTTCATTTGATGATTTCCTGTGAGGCCTTAAGATGTGTAACTGTTGTTACTCAGCTTATAGTAAGGGGATAATAAATGTGTTTAAAATAATTGATCAAACCACATTTTAAGAAGTATGGTTTGAGCTACTTTGGCTGCCATATTGGCTATGTCATATTGTCTGCAGATTTGTCACTGGTGTTATCGTCACTGGTGTTACTGTTCCTGCAGGTGTTAATAGAATAGTCTTATTATTTATGCTGCTTTTTGACTTTAACACCAGTGTTACACAAGTGAATACACCCTGATGTTGTACTCGAGAAATTGTGTTTCCATAGCTAGGCCTGGCAGTGAGGAATTGTGAAGAGCAGAATCAACAACCTCTGCATAGGGTCAGGCCAGGGTGTGACATGGGTTATTTATGTGGTGTGTTTTTGTCTAGGGGTTTTTTGTAGGTTATGGGATTGTGGTTAGTGGGGTTGTCTAGAAAAGTCTATGGTTGCCTGGAGTGGTTCTCAATCAGAGACAGGTGTTTATCGTTGTCTCTGATTGGGAACCATATTTAGGCAGCCATATTCTTTGAGTGTTTCGTGGGTGATTGTTCCTGTCTTTGTGTTTGTTACACAAGATAGGGCTGTTTTTGGTTTTTCACGTTTTCTTGTATATTGTTCTATTTTCATCTTTATTAAAGATGTATCACAATAACCACGCTACGTTTCGGTCCGCCTCTCCTTCAACAGAAGAAACCCGTGACAGTGACCGTACGTACATACCCCAACCAGAAACCATGGATTACAGGCAGCATCCGCACTGAGCTAAAGGCTAGAGCTGCTGCTTTCAAGGAGCGGGACTCTAACCCGGAAGCATAAGAAATCCCGCTATGCCCCCCTATGAACCATCAAACAGGCAAAGTGTCAATAGAGGACTAAGATCGAATCGCACTACACCGTCTCTGACGCTCGTCGGATGTGGCATTGCCTGCAAACCATTACAGACTACAAAGGGAAGCATAGTCAAGAGCTGCTCAGTAACACAAGCCTACTGGACGAGCTAAACTACTTCTATACACGCTTCGAGGCAAATAACACTGAAATGTGCATGAGAGCACCAGCTGTACCAGCCAATATGAGTAAGACCTTTAGACAGGTCAACATTCACAAGGCCGCAGGGCCAGACGGATTACCAGGACGTGTACTGAGAGCATGTGCTGACCAACTAGCAAGGGTCTTCACTGACATTTTCAACCTCTCCCTGTCCGAGTCTGTAATACCAACATGTTTCAAGCAGACCACCATAGTGCCTGTGCCCAAGAACACTAAGGTAACCTGCCTAAATGACTACCCACCCGCAGCACTCACGTCTGTAGCCATGAAGTGCTTTGAAAGGCTGGTCATGGCTCACATCAACACCATCATCCCAGAGACCTTAGACTCACTCCAATTTGCATACCCCCCCTAAAGATCCACAGATGATGCAGTCTCTATTGCACTGCACACTGCCATTTCCCACCTGGACAAAAGGATCACCTATGTGAGAATGCTATTCATAGACTACAGCTCAGCGTTCAACACTATAGTGCCCTCAAAGCTCATCGCTAAGCTAAGGACCCTGGGACTAAACACCTCCCTCTGCAACTGGATCCTGGACTTCCTGATGGGCCGCCCCCAGGTGGTAAGGATAGCTAGCAACACATCTGCCACGCTGATCCTCAATACATAGGGCCCCTCGGGTGCCTGCTCAGCCCCCTCCTGTACTCCCTGTTCACTCATGACTGCACGGCCAGGCACCACTCCAACACCATCATTAGAATTGCAGATGACACAACAGACAACAACGAGCCAGCCTACAGGGAGGAGACCTGGCTGTGTGGTGCCAGGTCAACAACCTCTCCCTCAATGTGATCAAGACAAAAAAGATGATTGTGGACTACAGGAAAAAGAGGACCGAGCACGCCCCCATTGTCATCGACGGGGCTGCAGTGGAGCAGGTTGAGCTTCAAGTTCCTTGGCATCCACATCACCAACCAACTGACATGGTCCAAGCACACCATGACAGTCGTGAAGCGGGCACTGCTTGGCCTCCAACCGCAAGGCACAACAGAGGGTAGTGCGAACGGCCCAGTACATTACTGGGGCCAAGCTTCCTACCATCCAAGACCTCAAAGACTCCAGCCACCCTAGTCATGGACTGTTCTCTCTGCTACCACACGGCAAGCGGTACCGGAGCCAAGTCTAGATCCAAGAGGCTTCTAAGCTTCTACCCCCAAGCCATAAGACCCCTGAACATCTAGTCAAATGTCTATCCAGACTATTCGCATTGCCTGCCCTCCCCTCCCCTCCCCTCCCCTCCTCTCTGTTGTCATCTATACATAGTCACTTTAATTAATTAACTCTACCTACATGTACAGTACATACTCTCAACTAACCGGTGCCCCGCAAATAAGTATCTGTACCGGCATCCCCCTGTATATATTGTTATTTTTCTTTACTGCTCCTCTTTAATTACTTGTTACTTTTATCTCTTATTCTTATCCATATTTTTTAAACTGCTCTGTCGGTTAGGGGCTCGTAAGTAAGCATTTCACTGTAAGGTCTACACCTTTTGTATTCGGTGCATGTGACTAATTAAAAATATATATTTCACCTTTATTTGACCAGGTAGGCCAGTTGAAAACAAGTTCTCATTTACAACTGCAACCTGGTCAAGATAAAGCAAAACAGTGCGACAAAAACAACATCACAAAGTTACACATGGGATAAACAAACATACAGTCAATAACACAATAGAAAAATCTGTATACAGTGTGTGCAAATGAAGTAATGAGGTAAGGCAATAAATAGGCCAATAGTGGCGAAGAAATTACAACTTATCAGTTTACACTGGAGTTATATATGTGCAGATGAGGATGTGCAAGTTAAAATACTGGTGTGCAAAAGAGCAGAAAAACAAAAACACATATGGGTATGAGGTAGGTTGTTGGTTGGATGGGCTATTTACAGATGGGTGTACAGGTGTACAGCTCCAGCGATCGGTTAGCTGCTCTGACAGCTGACGCTTAAAGTTAGTGAGGAGATATGTCTCCAGTGATTTTTGCTGTTCGTTCCAGTCATTGGCAGCAGAGAACTGGAATTAAAGGCGGCCAAAGGGGAATTGGCTTTGTGGATGACCAGTGAAATATACTTGCTGGAGCGCGTGCTCTGGGTGGGTGTTGCTATGGTGACCAGTGAGCTGAGATAAGGCAGAGCTATACCTAGCAAAGACTTATAGATGACCTGGAGCCAGTGGGTTTGGTGACAAATATGTAGGGAGGACCAGCCAACGAAAGCATACAGGTCGAGTGGTGGGTAGTATATGGGGCTTTGGTGACAAAACGGATGGCACTGTGATAGACTGCATTCAATGTTCTGAGTAGAGTGTTGGAGGCTATTTTGTATATGACATCGCCGAAGTCAAGGATCGGTAGGATCGAAACTGAGGGTATGTTTGGCAGCATGAGTGAAATTGTTGTGAAATAGGAAGCCGAATCTAGATTTAACTTTGGATTGGAGATGCTTAATGTGAGTCTGGAAGGAGAGTTTACAGTCTAGCCAGGCACATAGCTATAATAACATTTGATTTGATGTTCACAGTTAGCCATCGTTATGTAAAATAATGTAAAATAATTGTAACACCAGTGACAAAAAGGCAGCATAAAATTTTTATTTGTATTTAATGTAGTAAAAATATAAAATACATTAAGATAATGTAAAGGGATTAACTATTACTTGGCTATAAGTTTTGGTAAAAAAAAATAAAAATATATATATATATATATATATATATAAATATTAAAGTTGTCTGGTCAAAAAGCCACCATTTTCGGAGAACGAGCCTGAACGAAACCTGCGTTCACCACCACAATGACAACAATTCCCATTGTTCATTGCGCTGACTTTCACCTACCTATCAACGGACATCGCACCTCGAGGTTCTATGGGGGCTGTAGTTATTGTTTTCCCACGGAAGTATCCTCCCATTTTCCATAGGTTTCGCAAGGTTTGCATTGACGGTAGTGTGCGTTTCTCTGTTGGAAGAATTTAGTCGTTTTGGCATGAAATTCGTGTACAGGTAATATGATATTTATGGGAGAGAATCCATCGTGTTATAGATTATTTATCGGGGACATTAACACAGATTTACATTTGCTTGTGCGCCGAACAACAGCATGTCGTGGAGTTGACATCAATACAATAATAATTGATAACCTATTACGATCAAACAGTGCTTGTGGCGCGCATTTTCCATGTCTCATCAGCAGTGGTGCGATAGGCTAGCACTGGGTCACATAGTAACATTGACGATGTTACATTTGTGATACAATCGTTGTGGCGAATTTAAATTGGCTACACTCCTCTCATTTATGCATGTGGGATACAGTGGTGTTGGCTGACGTATTTTTCTTGAAGTTGAATAGCACTTCTCTTGATCTCTCATAGCCAATTTGCAGTCTATGAGTTTGTGTTTCCTGATCCCGGCTGTGTATCTTCAAATAGTTAGTTACATGAATTATTATAGATGATGAAATGTGGGGTAAAGATGTATAACTGCTGCAGTTTTGTTCTGCATTGGTTGCAGTGACCTCCATGGATGCAATGCATACAAGGAAATAACCAGGAAGTTATTCAGACATGCTAAGCCATTGGCTGCTCTGGTTGTCTGTCTCAACCACTACTGTATACATAACAGCTCAGTCTCTTTTTTTCTGAAAATGGCTGTTTTTCTCCCAATCTCTGAAAATTTTTATCTGTATCTTCCCTCAGCAATATTTGAATTTTTGGAGGCATGTCCAAGAAAAGGGGCAGGTATGTGTAAACATGTTGTTTTCTGTAAATATGTTATCATGACATGCACACTTTGGAATGTTCCTCTTTCCAGACTGTCAGGGTAAGCTACACTAGGCTTCACTTATGAGCAAATATGAATTGTTTAACTCTCATAATAACATGTAAAATATGTCCCACTTCCTTGTGAAATTATCCTATGAGTTTGCATATCCAACTATCACATACATAAATTGTGTCCCCAGAAAGCGGAGTAGTGGGGAGCTGAGTGACACCACAGTGATGACCCCTGACCCCAACAGTCTCCTGGGAGTGAGAATACAACACAACTGGAGGGAGAAGGGCAACCAGAGCAAATGGAAAGGCACCGTCCTGGACCGTCTCAGTGTCAACCCCTCACTATTCATGGTCAAGTACGACGGGTTTGACTGTGTCTACGGCATCGAGCTATTCAAGGACGAAAGGGTGTCTAATCTACAGGTCCTCACAGATAAACTTGGTGAGTGTTTTGAATGTGATGGGTTTGGCTCCTTTTTTAGATCAGGCTTCATATCCTCTGCTCTGAGTAATGCAAAGACTTCATAATTTGGTTTGCACGGGTTATGATGTGTTCTTACTGTATATCTGCTACTGCATGATCACACAGCAGGGACACAGTGGTTATGTGATGTTGGTCTCTGTCTTGATGACACTTATCTGCTTCCTCAGTCAACAACAAGATCAAGGTTCCTCACGGGGCAGAGGATTTGGTAGGCAAAGCGGTGGAGCACCTTTTTGAGAAGGAGGATGGAGAGAAGAACGAGTGGCGAGGCATGGTCCTCTCCAGGGCTCCCATTATGACTAACTGGTATTACATCACCTATGAGAAGGACCCAGTGCTATACATGTACCAGCTGTGGGACGACTATGCCGAGGGAGATCTCAGGATCTTACCTGAAGCAGGTATTGACCATTTCTCAGCTTCAGTAGCATCTCCACCTGCAGCAGTGTTCAGATACTTCCCCCTACAGAGAACTGGAGAGAGGCTGATTACAGAGTAGAACTTGTTTATTCTTTACACACCAATTATAAGATAGTGGATTTAGGAGGGTTACGTTACAGTATTTGCTGTGTTTGTTCTTGTAGAAAGGACAAATATTTATCGATGAATACTTATAAGCATAACATATTTTGATAATTCCCCTAAGCAGATTTCAAGAACAGACCCCTAGCATTGACATTATTCATTGTTTTTCCCTCTAGAAAATAAGCACTTGCTTCCGGCCGACCGAAAGCCAGGCGAGGAGACTGAGAGTCTTGTGGGTAAGCAGGTGGAGTATGTTACTGACAAAGGTGTGAAGCGAACAGGCCTGGTGATCTACCAAGTCCCTGCCAAGCCCTCTGTATACTACATCAAATACGACGATGACTTTCACATCCATGTCTACGACCTGGTCAAGACCACATAGGACACTTGTTTACTCACTCCATCGCTTACTTTTCACTTATCCTCCACTCTCTATCTCTCGAACTACCTAAAGGCCCTGGAGGGTTTAACAGTTATGCTTTGTCATTCAGGAAGTGCAATCTATTAGTCCACATTGAATCTAGTTCTATGATATGCACAGCAGAACTGTAGCAATGATATTGTAGGCCACTAGGAGGAGGGTGGGAACGTGTACACTTGGAAGGACCTTTTTACCCTCCCCACTTCTTTGGTTACCCCATTTCCTGGTTGTGCTCCACCGTAGACTCACATCTTGGACAGTCCAGGAGTGCACCTTGCCCTATGACAGACTCACATCTTGGACAGTCCAGGAGTGCACCTTGCCCTATGACAGACTCACATCTTGGACAGTCCAGGAGTGCACCTTGCCCTATGACAGACTCACATCTTGGACAGTCCAGGAGTGCACCTTGCCCTATGACAGACTCACATCTTGGACAGTCCAGGAGTGCACCTTGCCCTATGACAGACTCACATCTTGGACAGTCCAGGAGTGCATCTTGCCCTATGACAGACTCACATCTTGGACAGTCCAGGAGTGCACCTTGCCCTATGACAGACTCACATCTTGGACAGTCCAGGAGTGCATCTTGCCCTTTGACAGACTCACATCTTGGACAGTCCAGGAGTGCATCTTGCCCTATGACAGACTTACAGTATAGTGCAAGAATGACCACATTTCAATTGTTTCCCACATCCTGATGCTTAATTCAAAGCAGAACTGAATTATATATTATAAAACTTAAAGCTGGCCCCAGTAGCCATTCATATTTGGTCCTTGAATGGCCAAACAGCGAGCATGATGTATAAGTGAATCTTTGTAGAGACTAGTTTGAGCTGTTTTGTTCAGTGAAGTGTTAGCTTTGAAAGTGAAATGCAGTAAGCTGTGATGCCCCTGAAAGCATCATTACATTTTTTTGTTGTCTTTATCAATAGGCAACTAACTTTGTTTGATTTGTCAGTCAGTTCATAGACAATCATTCCTTGATAAACCCACAGTGCTATCATTGGATTCATAGCACTGGGTTGCACTGGCCAAGGAGTAGTGTATAGCAGTGTCTCCCAACTCCAGTCCTCGAGTACCCCTAACAGCACACCATTTTGTTGTTGGCCTGAACAACCTCACCTGATTCAACTCATTGGGGGCTTGATGATTAGTTAACCATTGGAATCTGTGTGCTTATCCAGGGCTACAACAAAAATGTTTGCTGTTGGGGTTATTGGACAACTGGAGTTGAGAAGCACTGCTGTGTGGTGATGGTTCAAACACTATTTTGAACTGCCTAATATAACATTCATAATGCTAAATCAAGACTTTCCAGATCAGGAAAACTCCTGGCCCTAACAATACCTGACATGTTAAAAACATCATCAGACTGTATGATAAGCTTAAAGAGTAGAATAGAGGCAGGACTTTACACTACATTCTGATCTTCAATAGAAAACAAACAAGCATCATAAAGTGCCTTCAGGCTGATCATGTTGCCATACTCTATATATTTGCTAACCTCTCACAATTTTATTCTGTTTAATGTTAAAGCCACTATTTGGTCAGTATTAGTAAAAGTAAAAAATGCTCGAAAGAAACAAACGTGTCAAAGACTGAGTGAAGAGGTTGTTGCTATTGTCAGTTTGTATTAGAGAATATGTGCAATGTTGGTAATTACTGCAGTATACAATAATTTCCCCCAATATAACATCCATGACCAACAACAAGTGGTATATTGTAGCAATGGTAAACCATAATGGTAAAACGCATGGAGAAAATAAATCATTTATAACACGGCACACAGTATTTCATCTGTAACTTTAGATTGTGTTGTAAATGTATGCTGTTGTGATTACTTCCTTTATATTGTAAATATCCCATTGAAACACCAGCTTTAAAACCCATCTACAAATCTCACCTAGAGAAATGCAGCGAAGACAGCTTCCAAAAAAATCCTTAGGCCTGGTCTCTTGAGGAAAAATACAAGTTTTCACTTTTTAATCTTATTTTAAAGATTTGAGAGCTACACTCCATAATGTAATCCCAGGAAGTCCAAAACTCAAATGGACTGGCTAGGATAATTCAGATTTACAGTCTCCAGTCCTACTCACCACTCCAGGGTATCCAGTCTATCTTTTTACACAGTACATTGGTGCATAGGGGTCATTGTACTTAGGCTGTGTTTAGACAGGCAGCCCAATTCTGATCTTCTTTTTCACGAATTGGTCTTTTGACCAATCAGATTATCTCTGAAAAAGGTCTGAAAGGATCTGATGTGAAAAGTCCAATTAGCGGGGAAAAAATACTGAATTGGGCTGCCAGTATAAATGTAGCCTTTTATTGTCAGATTTGCATGCATAACTTGAATGCAACCAAGCATATTGGTTATGACAGTTGCAGAGGTATAATATGATATATCTGGAAGATAATTTTGTGGCAGTCTTTGCAGTCCAATTTTAGTAAAATGTTTAGCTAGAAAATGTGACTGTAAAAAAACTAAAATTGTCAGGGCTTATCTATAGACGGGTTAGCTGACGTCACGAAAACGATGTGCACGCTTCAATGGGGCAGAAGACAGTGTGTTGTGATTCTGGATGGTCAGATAGCTAGCAACAATGACAAGAACCTGCCACGTTTGGAATCCGTAGGTGGCTCGTTTTATCTATTTCTTGATACCATGTCTATGCTAATATTCTGTAACGTTATATTTGAGGGGCAAGTGTATGGGGTCAATTTCACGCCATATGTATTGAATTCAAAATATTTAAAAAAAACGTGAACATGAAAAGTAAAGTTGAGAATGTTAACATATTTTCGAGAACGTGTGAAATAATAGATGTTGATCAAAAACCAAACAATTGAAAGCAAAATGTATAGAGTTGTAAACAAAAATAATACATCAAAAACTTTTAAGCAAATCATTTTAAAACGAGAGCAAAAACTCTTAAGACAAATGATATATTTTTTTTATTTGAAAACTAATGCAAAAATAGTTTTCGGTTAAATGTTCAATCAATCCTGTTGAATACATTTTTCCTACATGTGCTACCTTTTTGTTGCACAACTCGTATCTTTTCTTTTGATGTCTGTTTCTTTGCTTTCACTACCAGTCTTTTCGATTGCGAGTTTTGGCATTATTTTTCCGTGAAGGGCGGGGTTTAGAGGGATGCGTAGACAATGAGTCTCCATTGGTTCACTAGTTTTGGAGTGGCGGTTCGTCTTAACCCAATCAATGAACATGATAGACAGGCTTTTTTTCTATTGCCTACTTAGGTAGACGGTCTGACGTCACCTGGTTTTAGGGTTTTAGTTAACGTACTTCAAAATTGTCAGTCACGGGTCAATAATGTACGGATATTAGAAGCATGTCGATCTAATACATTTAATGACAAACCATCTAACTACTTAGGTAAACATATGACTTACCTGTTGCACAACGTTTGGCGCAGGTGTATGGTGAACCAGTTACCAACACTTGCGCCGAATGTTGTGCAACAGGTAAGTCATATGTTTACCTAAGTAGTTAGATGGTTTGTCATTAAATGTATTAGATAGACATGCTTCTAATATTTTGCTATTTCACCCATCCTCAAAAACATGTTTACATTCTCAACTTTATTTTTCATGTTCACGATATTTGATTTTGAATTCAATACATATGGCGTGAAATTGACCCCATACAAGTGCTCATTGTTCACATTTGTTTTCAATAAACATTGGAGACAAAATATAGTTTGTCATAAATTTGAGCCAACCTTGTATGTTTTGCCCCATAGTTGCGTACGTGTCGGTTTTGTTGCAAAACAACCAACCTCTCAATGCTACTTGTATCACCACCATTTGTGTTGTGGTGTTTCTATGTACAGTAAAATGAAACTCCAAAAGATTGTGTGCACTCTTCTGTTATTGTGCATTTCTTTTTTTACTCCTCCCAGGTCTGGAGTTGTGTTGTTGATTGCTACATTTGTGTAATTGTTATGTTGTGAGTAATAACGTTTTTTTTGTGGTTTTTTTGCACATCCCTTTCCTCTGCCATTTCACCCATTGGATGTGATTTAGGTTCAGAATGATGTACAGTTGTGATTAAATTTGACACACTTTTAACCCCCCCACTCCCCCAAGTTATAGGACTTTGAGGCAGTATACATTGTAGAATGTAATTAATAATACTATTGACCCAACCTCATATTCAAGTACCTTAAATAAGTAGGCTAAGACATATCTTAAAGTGGTTTCCAACCAGGGGTACAAGGCCCCCTCGGGGTACTTTGCCTTTCCACAGGGAGTACATGAGAAGACACGAGACCATAGGCCAGGGTTCCCGACCTGGCGGCCCGCAGGGGGTTTTATTTGTCCCCACAAGTTGAGCCTCCTTTCCAAAAAAAATCATATATATATTTTGTATTTTAGACATAAGGCTGTAAAAATACCAGCAAATCAGCTACCAGTGATTTTAATTTTGGAAATCTGTTCCAAAGTATTCCCACACACAAGAGAGATATGTGATCATACTGTACAGAAGTATTCAGACCCCCTTTTCCACATTTTGTTACGTTACAGCCTTATTCTGAAATTAATTAAATAAAACAATTTCCTCACCATCTACACACAATACCCCATAATGACAACACGAAAACAGGTTTTTGGCAATGTTAACAAATTTCTGAAAAAACAAAAAAAACATCTTATTTACATATGTATTCAGACCCTTTGCTATAAGACTTGAAATTGAGCTCAGGTGCATCCTGATTCTATTGATCATCCATGATGTGATTGGAGTCTGCCTGTGGTAAATTCAATTGATTGGACTTGATTTGGAAAGGCCCACACCTGTCTATAAGTTGACAGTGCATGTCAGAGCAAGAACCAAGCAATGAGGTCGAAGGAATTGTCCATAGAGCGCCAAGACAGGATTGTGTCGAGGCACAGATCTGGGGAAAATATTTCCACAGCATTGAAGGTTCCTAAGAACACAGTGGCCTCCATCCTTAAATGGAAGAAGTTTGGAACCACCAAGAGCTGGCCACCTGGTCAAACAGAGCAATCGGGGGAGAAGGGCCTTGGTCAGGGAGGTGACCAAGAACCCGATGGTCACTGACAGAGCTCTAGAGTTCTTCTGTGGAGATGGGAGAACCTTCCAGTAGGACAACCATCTCTGCAGCACTCCACCAAGTAGGCCTTTGGTAGTGTGGCAAGACGGAAGCCACTCCTCAGTAAAAGGCACATGACAGCCCACTTGGAGTTGGCCAAAGACTTTGCCTAAAGAGTCTCAGACCATGAGAAATAAGATTCTCTGGTCTGAGGAAACCAAGTTTGAATTTTTTGGCGTGAATGCCAAGTGCCACGTCTGGAGGATACCTGGCAATATCACTACGGTGGAGCATGTTTTTCAGCTGCAGGGACTGGGAGACTAGTCAGGATTGAGGCAAAGATGAATGGAGCAAAGTACAGAGAGATCCTTAATGAAAACCTGCTCCAGAGCACTCAGGACCTCAAGCTTGGGCGAAGGTTCACCTTCCAACAAGACAACGACCCTAAGCACACAGCCAAGACAGGCAACATCCGCACTGAGCTAAAGGGTAGAGCTGACGCTTTCAAGGAGCGGGACTCTAACCCGGAAGCTTATAAGAAATCCTGCTATGCCCTCCGGTGAACCATCAAAGGCAAAGCATCAATACAGGACTAAGATTGAATCGTACTACACCGGCTCCGACGCTCGTTGGATGTGGCAGGGATTGCAAACTATTAGACTACAAAAGAAAGCACAGCCGAGAGCTGCCCAGTGACACAAGCCTACCAGACTAGCTAAATTACTTCTATGCTCGCTTCGAGGTAAGTAACACTCAAACATGCATGAGGGCATCAGCTGTTCCGCAGACTGTGTGATCATGCTCGCCGCAGCTGATGTAAGGCCTTTAAACAGGTCAACATTCACAAGGCCGCAGGGCCAGGCAGATTACCAGGACTTGTACTCTTGAGCATGTGCTGACCAACTGGCAAGTGTCTTCACTGACACTTTCAACCTCTCCCTGTCCGAGTCTGTAATACCAACATGTTTCAAGCAGACCACCATTGTCCCTGTGCCCAAGAACACTAACGTAACCTGCCTAAAGGACTACCGACCCGTAGCACTCATGTCTGTAGCCATGAAGTGCTTTGAAAGGCTGGTCATGGTTCACATCAACACCATTATCCCAGAAACCCTAGACCCACTCCAATTTGCATACCGCCTCAAAAGATCCACAGATGATGCAGTCTCTATTGCACTGCACACTGCCATTTCCCACCTGGACAAAAGGAACACCTATGTGAGAATGCTATTCATAGACTACAGCTCAGCGTTCAACATTATAGGGCCCTCAAAGCTCATCACTAAGCTGAGGACCCTGGGACTAAACACCTCCCTCTGCAACTGGATCCTGGACTTCCTGACGGGCCGCCCCCAGGTGGTAAGGGTAGGTATCAACACATCCGCCACGCTGATCCTCAACACGGGGGCCCCTCAGGTGTGCGTAATCAGTCCCCTCTTGTACTCCCTGTTCACTCAAGACAACACGGCCAGGCACGACTCCAACACCATCATTAAGTTTGCAGATGACACAACAGTGGTAGGCCTGATCACCGACAATGACAAGACGGCCTATAGGGAGGAGGTCCAAGATCTGACCATGTGGTGCAGGAACAACAACCTCTCCCTCAATGTGATCAAGACAGAGGAGGATTGTGGACTACAGGAAAAGGAGTACTGAGCACGCCCACATTCTCATTGACGGGGCTGTAGTGAAGCAGGTTGAGATCTTCAAGTACAGTGCCTTGCGAAAGTATTCGGCCCCCTTGAACTTTGCGACCTTTTGCCACATTTCAGGCTTCAAACATAAAGATATAAAACTGTATTTTTTTGTGAAGAATCAACAACAAGTGGGACACAATCATGAAGTGGAACGACATTTATTGGATATTTCAAACTTTTTTAACAAATCAAAAACTGAAAAATTGGGCATGCAAAATTATTCAGCCCCTTTACTTTCAGTGCAGCAAACTCTCTCCAGAAGTTCAGTGAGGATCTCTGAATGATCCAATGTTGACCTAAATGACTAATGATGATAAATACAATCCACCTGTGTGTAATCAAGTCTCCATATAAATGCACCTGCACTGTGATAGTCTCAGAGGTCCGTTAAAAGCGCAGAGAGCATCATGAAGAACAAGGAACACACCAGGCAGGTCCGAGATACTGTTGTGAAGAAGTTTAAAGCCGGATTTGGATACAAAAAGATTTCCCAAGCTTTAAACATCCCAAGGAGCACTGTGCAAGCGATAATATTGAAATGGAAGGAGTATCAGACCACTGCAAATCTACCAAGGCCTGGCCGTCCCTCTAAACTTTCAGCTCATACAAGGAGAAGACTGATCAGAGATGCAGCCAAGAGGCCCATGATCACTCTGGATGAATTGCAGAGATCTACAGCTGAGGTGGGAGACTCTGTCCATAGGACAACAATCAGTCGTATATTGCACAAATTTGGCCTTTATGGAAGAGTGGCAAGAAGAAAGCCATTTCTTAAAGATATCCATAAAAAATGTAGTTTAAAGTTTGCCACAAGCCACCTGGGAGACACACCAAACATGTGGAAGAAGGTGCTCTGGTCAGATGAAACCAAAATTGAACTTTTTGGCAACAATGCAAAACGTTATGTTTGGCGTAAAAGCAACACAGCTCATCACCCTGAACACACCATCCCCACTGTCAAACATGGTGGTGGCAGCATCATGGTTTGGGCCTGCTTTTCTTCAGCAGGGACAGGGAAGATGGTTAAAATTGATGGGAAGATGGATGGAGCCAAATACAGGACCATTCTGGAAGAAAACCTGATGGAGTCTGCAAAAGACCTGAGACTGGGACGGAGATTTGTCTTCCAACAAGACAATGATCCAAAACATAAAGCAAAATCTACAATGGAATGGTTCAAAAATAAACATATCCAGGTGTTAGAATGGCCAAGTCAAAGTCCAGACCTGAATCCAATCGAGAATCTGTGGAAAGAACTGAAAACTGCTGTTCACAAATGCTCTCCATCCAACCTCACTGAGCTCGAGCTGTTTTGCAAGGAGGAATGGGAAAAAATGTCAGTCTCTCGATGTGCAAAACTGATAGAGACATACCCCAAGCGACTTACAGCTGTAATCGCAGCAAAAGGTGGCGCTACAAAGTATTAACTTAAGGGGGCTGAATAATTTTGCACGCCCAATTTTTCAGTTGTTGATTTGTTAAAAAAGTTTGAAATATCCAATAAATGTCGTTCCACTTCATGATTGTGTCCCACTTGTTGTTGATTCTTCACAAAAAAATAAAGTTTTATATCTTTGTTTGAAGCCTGAAATGTGGCAAAAGGTCGCAAAGTTCAAGGGGGCCGAATACTTTCGCAAGGCACTGTATCTTGGCATCCACATCACCAACAAACTAACATGTTCCAAGTACACCAAGACTCCCGAGTGGCGCAGCAGTCTGGACTCCTGAATGGCGCAGCGTTCTAAGGTACTGCATCTCAGTGCAAGAAGCATCACTACTGTCCCTGATTCGAATCCAGGCTGTATCACATCCGGCCGTGATTGAGAGTCCCATAGGGTGGCGCACAATTGGCCCAGCATCGTCCAGGTTTGGCTGGGGTAGGCCGTCATTGTAAATAAGGATTTGTTCTTAACTGACTTACATTGTTTTAAATTTAAAACATTTTTTTTTTAAAGACAATCGTGAAGAGGGCACGACTAAACCTGTTCCCTCTCAGGAGACTGAAAAGATTTGGCATGGGTCCTCAAAAAGGTTCTCCAGCTGCACAATCGAGAGCATCCTGACGGGTTGCATCACTGCCTGGTATGGCAACTACTCGGCCTCCGACCACAATGCACTACAGAGGGTAGTGCGTACGGCCAAGTACATCACTGGTGGCCAAGCTTCCTGCCATCCAGGACCTCTATACAAGCCAGTGTCAGAGGAAGGCCCTAAAAATTGCCAAAGACTCCAGCCACCCTAGTCATAGACTGTTCTCTCTGCAACCGCAGGGCAAGTGGTACCAGAGTGCCAAATCCTGGTCCAAGAGGCTTCTAAACAGCTTCTACCCCAAAGCCATAAGACTCCTGAACATCTAATCAATTGGCTACCCAGACTATTTGCATTGCCCCCTTCCTCTTTTATCCTGCTGCGACTCTGTTATTATCTATGCATAGTCACTTTACCTACATGTACATATTACCTCAACTAACCGATGCCCCCGCACATTGCCTGTGTACCAGTACCCCCGTATATTGACTGTGTACCAGTACCCCTGTATATAGCCTCACTATTGTTATGTTACTGCTGCTCTAATTGTTTGTAACTATCTGCATTGTTGGTTAAGGGCTTGTAAGTAAGCATTTCACTGTAAGGTATTTGACGCATGTGACAAACCTGAAAGAGCTTGAGATGATCTGCAGAGTAGAATGAGAGAAACTCAGGTGTGCCAAGATTGTAGCGTCATACCCAAGAAGACTCGAGGCTGTAATCGCTGCCAAAGGTGCTTCAACAAAGTACTGAGTAAAGGGTCTGAATACTTATGTAAATGTGATATCAGTTTTGTATTTGTAATAAATTAGCAAAAATTTCACAACAGCATTTGCTTTGTCATTATGGGGTATTGTGTGCGGATTGATGAGGGGGAAAAAAACCATTTCAACAATTTTAGAATAAGGCTATAACCTAACAAAATTTTGAAAAAGTTACTACTTTCCGAAAGCACTGCTTCTACTTCTGTAGTGATTGCTGTTTGGGGTTTTAGGCTGGGGTTCTGTATAGCACTTTGTGACATCTGATGTAAAAAGGTCTTTAAAAATACATTTGATTGTATATACACACTACTGTTCAAAAAATTTGGGGTCACTTAGAAATGTCCTTGTTTTTGAAAGAAAAGCACATATTGTCCATTAAAATATCTTCAAATTGTTCAGAAATACAGTGTAGACATCTTTTATGTTGTAAATGACTATTGTAGCTGGAAACCGCAGATGTAATATCTACATAGACATACAGAGGCCCATTATCAGCAACCATCACTCCTGTGTTCCAATGGCACGTTGTGTTAGCTAATCCAAGTTTATTATTAAAGGCTAATTGATCATTAGAAAACGTTTTCTGATTAAAGAAGCAATGCAACTGGCCTTCTTTAGGCAAGTTGAGTATATGGAGCATCAGCATTTGTGGGCTTGATTACAAGTATAGTTGATGATTCCTGCCATAGGCTTACTGTTAAAATACACATGGCGGGGTATTCCGAGCAGAGAAAAATTCAGTTGGTGGGGCGAAAACAGTGGGGAAACACCGATTTAAAGTACCCAGCACATAATCAGTAAAAAAGACAGATCCCACCAAAGGTCTCATATCAGACATGTTTAGGTTTATTTCACACTCTTAAATATATACACAAAACAATACATTCTGTATAAAATGTATTGGATGGGATAGATATGGAATCAGGTCAAAGTCAGAACATGCCTAATATATCAGTCTTGAGATAAAAAATGTATTGTACAATTAACGTACACACAAGACATAACACTAAATGTCAATCAGTTAATGTAATTTATTTTGGGTGCAGGTCTTGCTGTGGTATCTAGATTCTGTTTGTTTTTTTTACTCAAAGTAGCATAAAGCAATGTATTCTGCTTGTGTTGACAAATTACTGTCATTCCAATAGAATGCAAATATTGAGTTCTGGCATTATCAGCAACTACACATTCCACAAATCAACACGGGCCTTGGCCTAATTCCACTGAATTTACTGTACCACTGCATTTTATAGTTGATGTGCTATGCATTCAAAGCAAGCAACTTATACAGGAGGGCTGTATGTATTTGCACCAGTTGTGTTACTCCTGAGGATTTGGTTGTGATTGCATAGGGACCAATCCAAAACAGAAATTAGGTTCTTAAAATGTCTGCTAGTTGCAGGATGTCACTTTTCATTTGGTGAGGTCTTTCAGGTACTGCAAGCCTTGGTTGGTGTAGCCACCTAATGCTGTAGGGCCCGATGAGAGAGCAGATATGGATGACTGCACCCCTGGAATGAAATAACAGAAACTCTTGAAATTGCTCAAATTTAGACTTGTAAGTCTGGAAAAGTCCTTTATGACTCAGCTGTCAACCATTTCTTACCCGAGTTCCACGCCTCGACAGGGGAGAATCCCATTTTTGGGAAGGCTGGAAGCTAGACGAAAACAATATACGTTTAATCCTCCCTCACCTCGTACTCCATAGTGCATTATTCTGGCTGTCAGTTTAATCACAGTACAATAAAGGCATATTTACCTCAAAGCCAAAATACTTCACCCACTCATCCACTGCAGGGGGAATGGCAGCTTTAGCTTTTCCAAGGACCTCTGAGCCCTGCGCACTTCCCCCTAATAGTCCAGAATCATAGGTAACATACAAAGCACCTCCTGCAATAGTCACCTTAGTGGCCAATCTGTGAGAGAAAAAGAATGACACTGAGATAAGACAACTAAGTGGATGGCGAAGTGCCACGTATTTGATGACAGAGAAACATGCCTTGTTAAACGTTACACCTGGCATGAAAGTGTAGAAACACATTCACTTGTTAAATGCACAAAAAGTACATTCATAACTTGAAAACCACCACACATATTGCATCAACGTTTGCTAGCTATCTAGCATATCTTTGCTAGTTAACGTTAACCAGTTATTGTTGTTAGCTACATGTTACTAGCTAGTTAACTGGCAGATCGTGTGCTGTTTAGCTAGCTGGCTGGATATTGAGTAATGGACATGAATTCAAAGCTAAATTAAAGCTAGCTACTACAGTTAGCTAACTAGCTAAATGTTAACCTGCTAACCAGCTTGCTAGCTAACGTTAGCTATACTTTCTCGAGAACTTACTTTAGAACAGGCAATAGCTTAGCAGCCATAGTGTCACAGGTAAATCTATAAATTTCTTGAATTAGCGTTGTGTATTTACTGGCTAGTCGCAACAGCACACATGAAATGAATGAACTCGACAACGAAGAGTAACCGGCTACGCTACCTCAATAACTACGTTGAAGGGCAACCCCGTGATACAGTTATTTTCTTTAACGATTTTTTAACGAGAGTAGCGGATTCGCAAAAATATAATACATACAAATAAATATATTCAGAGACGGTCATGTTTCAAATTATTTATATTATACTACAAATCATATTTTTTCTGGATTTCGTCTGGGTATAAAAACGAATAATGATAGAAAAAGTTCGTGATTATGCTGAAGCTGCTGTTGATGGAGGGGGATGCGGATTTTATTTATGTGTACATTTCAGAACACAAGAAAACATGTGCATAAATGTATTTACATTTTATTTAACTAGGCAAATCAGCAAAGAACCAATTCTTATTTACAATGACGGCCTACCAAAAGGCAAAAGACCTCCTGCAGGGGCTGGGATAAAAAAAAAGTAAGAGGAACTCTACTCTGGCCTTCTAGGCAGAGTTCCTCTGTCTAGTGCCTGTGTTCTTTTGCCCATCTTAATATTTTATTTTTATTGGCCAGTCTGAGATATGGCGTTTTCTTTGCAACTCTGCCTTGACTTTGAGACTGGTGTTTTGCGGGTACTATGTAATGAAGCTGCCAGTTGAGGACTTGTGAGGCGTCCGTTTCTGGTTGCTGATAATGGGCCTCTGTACGCTTATGTAGATATTCCAGCTACAATAGTAATTTACAACATTAGCAATGTCTACACTGTATTTCTGATCAAATTGATGTTATTTTAATGGACAAAAAAAACAAATAATTTAAAAAACAGGGAAATGTCTAAGTGAGCCCAAACTTTTGAACGGTAGTATATATATATATATATATATATATATATATATATGACAGAACACACATCACGACATCACGACCGTACGCTACGGTCACAAGACGCAGGCCTCCTAATTGTCCCTAGAATTTTTAAGCAAACAGCTGGAGGCAGGGCTTTCTCCTATAGAGCTCCATTTTTATGGAACGGTCTGCCTACCCATGTCAGAGACGCAAACTCGGTCTCAACCTTTAAATCTCTACTGAAGACTCATCTCTTCAGTGGGTCATATGATTGAGTGTAGTCTGGCCCAGGAGTGGGAGGGTGAACGGAAAGGCTCTGGAGCAACGAACCGCCCTTGCTGTCTTTAACTGGCCGGTTCCCCTCTTTCCACTGGGATTCTCTGCCTCTAACCCTATTACAGGGGCTGAGTCACTGGCTTTACTGGGGCTCTCTCATGCCGTCACTGGAGGGGGTGCGTCACCTGAGTGGGTTGAGTCACTGATGTGGTCATCCTGTCTGGGTTGGCGCCCCCCCCCCCCCCCCCCCCCTTGGGTTGTGCCGTGGCGGAGGTCTTTGTGGGCTATACTCAGCCTTGTCTCAGGATGGTAAGTTGGTGGTTGAAGATATCCCTCTAGTGGTGTGGGGGCTGTGCTTTGGCAAAGTGGGTGGGGTTATATCCTTCCTGTTTGGCCCTGTCCGGGGGTGTCCTCGGAGTGGGCCACAGTGTCTCCTGACTCCTCCTGTCTCAGACTCCAGTATTTATGCTGCAGTAGTTTATGAGTCGGGGGGCTAGGGTCAGTTTGTTATATCTGGAGTACTTCTCCTGTCCTATTTGGTGTCCTGTGTGAATCTAAGTGTGCGTTCTCTAATTCTCTCCTTCTCTCTTTCTCTCTCTCGGAGGACCTGAGCCCTAGGACCATGCCCCAGGACTACCTGACATGATGACTCCTTGCTGTCCCCAGTCCACCTGACTGTGCTGCTGCTCCAGTTTCAACTATTCTGCCTTATTATTATTATTCAACCATGTTGGTCATTTATGAACATTTGAACATCTTGACCATGTTTTGTTATAATCTCCACCCGGCACAGCCAGAAGAGGACTGGCCACCCCACATAGCCTGGTTCCTCTCTAGGTTTCTTCCTAGGTTTTGGCCTTTCTAGGGAGTTTTTCCTAGCCACCGTGCTTCTACACCTGCATTGCTTGCTGTTTGGGGTTTTAGGCTGGGTTTCTGTTCAGCACTTTGAGATATCAGCTGATGTACGAAGGGCTATATAAATAAATTTGATTTGATTTTGATTTGATTTGATGACAAGAGAGACAACACAGCACTAGATAAAGAGAGACCTAACACAACAACATAGCAAGGCAGCAACACATGACAACACAACATGGAAGCAGCACAAAACATGGTACAAACATTATTGGGCACAGACAACAGGGAAAGAAGGTAGAGACAACAATACATCACGCAAATCAGCCCCAACTGTCAGGAAGAGTGTCCATGATTGAGTCTTTGAATGAAGAGATTGAGATAAAACTGTCCAGTTTAACCTTTTGTTGCAGCTTGTTCGCTAGTTGCAGCAAACTGATAAAAGTAATCAAGGCACAATAAAGTCAGAGACATATTGATGACTGTAAAAATGAGGGGGATAATAATAGGCCTATCAATAATAATAATATCTGCTGTTATCATTTTATTGCTCTGGTTGGTGCACCCTAATTGATTTAGCCTATCATTTAGCTGGCTGCATCCCCTCCCTATAATAATGGGCGCATTCAAGTTGATCATTTTTGTTAAGTCGGTGACCATCGTTGGTCCAGCTGGCACGCCTTTCAAAGTGTGTTGCGTTACAGGGAGAAAAAAAAATGTCTGACTTGTGCCTACTTGTCGACTGCATGAACTTTACAACAACCATGTGATGAAGTTTAGACTGCAGTTGACTTCAATTTTCTGAAGTTGCTCCTCACTAGCTCAAACTTGCAGTCATCCCCTGCATTGTGGGAGGCACTATTCATCAACCAATCATTAGAGTGTTTTTGTTTGACCTACGTGAAGGAACCGCCTTCGCCATAGGAGGGACGTGCAGGGATCATGGCGGAAGTGAATGCCAAGTCTGAATCAGGAACAGTGTTGAGTAAAGTTGAAGATGATGAATGTAAAATCGCAGGGTCACATAATGGAGGAAAAAGGAAATTGTCAAAAATTGGAATGGATGATGAGTCAGATAAGTATCTGTTTCTTGTTGGGATGCGTTTTTTTTATTTTTATAAGGATGTGTATCTGAGAATCCTATCATAGCCAGGGTGTTGATGGAGGTAGATATGGGATACTTCAAGAGAACCCAAGATGTCCGTTCTATTGGCTAACATGCAATCATTGGAAAATAAAATTAGTGACCTACTGTAACGGGTGTCATCGTTGGATGAGGAGGAATCGGACCAAAGCGCAGCGTGGTAAGTGTTCATGACTTTTATTGAACTGAACACTGAAACAAAAATAACAAGGTGAATAAACGAAACCGAAACAGTCATGTCAGGTGAAGAACACTAAACAGAAAACAACTACCCCCAAAACATAGGTGGGAAAAAGCTACGAGCAAGATTAAACTACCAACAGGATATTAAAAATTGTAATATCTTCTGTTTCGCCAAGTCGTGGCTGAAAAACGACATGAAAAACATACAGCTGGCAGTTTTACACTGTATAAGCAGGATAGAACAGCAACCTCTGGTAAGATAAGGGGTGGTGGTCTATGTATATTTGTAAACAACAGCTTGTGGAAGATATCTAAGGAAGTCTCAAGGTTTTGCTCACCTGAGGTAGAGTATCTCATGATAAGCTGTAGACCACACTATCTATCAAGAGAGTTTTCATCTGTATTTTTCGTAGCTGTCTACATACCACCACAGGCCGATGCTAGCACTAAGACCTCACTCAATCAGCAGTATCCCGCCATCAGCAAACAGAAAAACGCTCATCCAGAGGTGGTGCTCCTAGTGGCCGGGCACTTTAATGCAGTGAAACTTAAATCCATTTTCTACCTGCATGTCAAATGTGCAATCAGAGGGAAAAAAAACTCTAGACCACCTTTACTCCACACAGATAAGCATACAAAGCTCTCCCTCGACCCTCCATTTGAAAAATCTGGCCATAATTCTATGCTCCTGATAGAAGACAATATTTAAGCAGGAAGAACCAGTGACTCGGTCAATAAAAAAATGGACAGATGAAAAAGATGCTAAGCTAAAGGACTGTTTTGCTAGCACAGACTGGAATATGTTCCGGGATTCTTCTGATGGTATTGAGGAGTACACCACGTCACATGCTGACCAGACCGGACACATCGTGTGCGCGAGCGTCGCAAAATGAATTTAGAAATCCATGTTATTCAATTATTGCACCCACACTGCTCGCTTGCGCCAACGAGCGTCTGCGATGCCAAGGGCTAAAATAGAAGTCATTCCTATTTCTGATGGAGATCGTGCTGAAAGTCCTGCCTCTCCCATCTCCTCATTGGTTTATAGAAGCAGGAACCCACGTGCCATCTCCTCATTGGTTATATCCACGTGGGTGATTGAAAGACGAACTTTGTTGCCGGTTGTCGTGGTAATACTATGAATGTTTAGATGAGATCACCATATAAGTTCAAAGATGAAAAGGCCTGGAAGGAGGAGAGATGATTAGAAATTATTCGGTTGGCCGTTTTATGTGTGGATTAATTGTCGGAGTAGAGGTCCTTGTGCATTTCAGATAAAATACCAACTCAATGTTTATATCCCAGGACAAATTAGCTAGCAACAGCAAGCTAGCTAAATAGGACAAATTAGCTAGCAACAGCAAGCTAGCTAAATAGGACAAATTAGCTAGCAAGTGCAAGCTAACTAGCTAAATTGCCATACATGTTTAATGCTTTTCAACCTGTCCCCAAATTAATGTCATCGGTTCAGAGTTTGGTTTGATATTTTAACGTGCACGTCGTGATCACGTTTGGTGTAGGGGGACAAAATAAATGTACGCACGATAGCGCACACGCGCAGCCGGTTTGGGTTCCGTGTTAGTCAGTGGCTTCATCAATAAGTGCATCGATGACGTCGTCCCCACAGTGACCATACGTACATTCCCCAAACAGAAGCCATGGATTACAGGCAACATCCGCACTAAGCTAAAGGGTAGAGCTGCTGCTTTCTAGGAGCGGGACTCTAACCCGGAAGTTTATAAGAAATCACACTATGCCCTCCGACGAACCATCAAACAGGCAAAGTGTCAATACAGGACTAAGATCGAATCGTACTACACCGACTCCGACTCTCGTTGGATGTGGCAGGGCTTGCAAACTATTACAGACTACAAAGGGAAGCACAGCCAAGAGCTGTCCAGTGACACGAGCATACCAGACGGATTATCAGGATGTGTACTCCAAGCATGCGCTGACCAACTGGCAAGTGTCTTCACTAACATTTTCAACCTCTCCCTGTCTGAGTCTGTAATACCAACATGTTTCAAGCAGACCACCATTGTCCCTGTGCCCAAGAACACTAAGGTAACCTGCCTAAATGACTACCGACCGTAGCACTCATGTCTGTAGCCATGAAATGCTTTGAAAGGCTGGTCATGGCTCACTTCAACACCATTATCGCAGAAACCCTAGACCCACTCCAATTTGCATACCACCCCAACAGATCCACAGATGATGCAATCTCTATTGCACTCCACACTACCCTTTCACACCTGGACAAAAGGAACACCTATGTGAGAATGCCATTCATTGTTCAAAACGATAGTGCCCTCAAAGCTCATCACTAAGCTAAGGACTGCAGGATTTGAGTCCCTGGCAGCTTAGTGTGTTACTGATGGTAGGCTTTGTTACTTTGGTCCCAGCTCTCTGCAGGTCATTCACTAGGTCCCCCCGTGTGGTTCCGGGATTTTTGCTTACCGTTCTTGTGATCATTTTGACCCCACGGGGTGAGATCTTGCGTGAAGCCCCAGATCGAGGGAGATTATCAGTGGTCTTGTATGTCTTCCATTTCCTAATAATTGCTCCCACAGTTGATTTCTTCAAACTAAGCTGCTTACCTATTGCAGATTCAGTCTTCCCAGCCTGGTGCAGGTCTACAATTTTGTTTCTGGTGTCCTTTGACAGCTCTTTGGTCTTGGCCATAGTGGAGTTTGGAGTGTGACTGTTTGAGGTTGTGGACAGGTGTCTTTTATACTGATAACAAGTTCAAACAGGTGCCATTAATACAGGTAACGAGTGGAGGACAGAGGAGCCTCTTAAAGAAGAAGTTACAGGTCTGTGAGAGCCAGAAATCTTGCTTGTTTGTAGGTGACCAAATACTTATTTTCCACCATAATTTGCAAATAAATTCATAAAAAATCCTACAATGTGATTTTCTGGATTTTTTTTCTCATTTTGTCTGTCATAGTTGGAGTGTACCTTTGTACCTACAGGCCTCTCTCGTCTTTTTAAGTGGGAGAACTTGCACAATTGGTGGCTGACTAAATACTTTTTTGCCCCACTGTATATATATATATATATATATATATTTTTTTTTGTGTGGGGGGGGGGGGGGGGGGGGGTGTTAGAATAGCATTTATGCATTTTGTATATAGTTCTTTCCTTCAAAATGTATCACTGTACCAATTTGGCCACTTGGGTACATTTGGGTACATTTGTGTGGGACACCTGGGTGACTTCATGCTCAATGTCATGTAGCTCGCTCATTTTTGAAGTTATCTGTCCAAAACTTTGCTCAGCTATTGTTGCCATCTTATGTTCATCATTCAAATCATCCACAGCATCCTATCTGTATGTTTGGCTGTTCTTGGTCATTTGAAAGATGATGCAGCAACAATAGAAAAACAGAAAACGTATGTTTATTTCCTTGTATTTTCTTCTACCAGATCTATTGTGTTATATTCTCCTACATTCAATTCACATTTCCACAAAATTCAGTGTGTTTCCTTTCAAATGATATCAAGAATATGCATATTCTTGCCTCTGGGCCTGAGCTACAGGCAGTTAGATTAGGGTATGTCTTTAGGCGGAAATTGAGAAGAAGGGGGGATACCCCAAAGATGTTAAGCTTACTTCCCCTGCTTTTGGTAATGTTCAAATTTTGCGATGATCGGTCTTGGACCCTTGGTCTTGTTGCTCCGAGCTCCAAGTCTGTGTACTCGGTGGAAAGCCACCTTGTTTACAGTCTCTATAGGAAGTTTCAAGGCGGATTGCATGAATTCTCTGATCGCGCCCTCTGGATTATTGGATGCGTCCTCAGGAATCCCAGAAAAAAACACATTTTCACACATGCTTCGACTTTGTATGTCTAGTAGCGACTCCTTCATCACCCTGTTTTCCCTAAGTAGACAATCCATGTCAGAATCGTGGATTTCTACCTTGGCTGTGAGTGAATTTCACTCTGGCTGAACTCCAAACTTCCCCTCAGCCCTGCTACCTCCTCACACAACTTTTCCAGTGTTGC
The DNA here is from genome assembly GCF_057628025.1 of Oncorhynchus mykiss. Taxonomy (NCBI): domain Eukaryota; kingdom Metazoa; phylum Chordata; class Actinopteri; order Salmoniformes; family Salmonidae; genus Oncorhynchus; species Oncorhynchus mykiss. The sequence continues at coordinate 18,206,617 of NC_143025.1, forward strand.
ATGGATTCCAGCCAGAGCACTAACCTCTACCTCAATGGTAAATAAATAGTCTGTGTCTGTAGATGAATCTGTTTTTATTTTTTTTGTCAGGTTAAAGGTATTTTCTGAGGTGGTCCGATCTTTCCATGATGGAGTATGTTGTTCCTCCATAGCGGAAAGCTGTTGGTACTCGTCGATTTCCCTCAGGATCTCCTTAGTATCCAGGTTGGCTCTTACTGCAACCAGTTGTTTTACGAAAAGATAACAATGAGCCTTTCCACGACGAGGACAGGTGTCTGTAGTACAGCCAGCTAGCACTCGTGGAATTCATGCAAAAAAGGAAGACAAACTTGCAGTCCCAGCCGTAAAGGCTAACCGCATCATGGAATCCTTAGCAACAAAACTTTAGTTCGGATTAAAAACGATGTAATGAAAATGTTTTAATATAAACAACAAACCGAGTGTGGACAGTACAATGTTCTGTTGCCTGAGGCCAAGCTTCCTGCCATCCAGGAACTCTATACCAGGTGGTGTCAGAGGAAGGCCCTAAAAATTGTGAAAGACTCCAGCCACCATAGACTGTTCTCTCTGCTACCGCATGGCAAGTGGGACCAGAGCGCCAAGTTTAGGTCCAAGAGGCTTCTAAACAGCTTCTACCCCCAAGCCATAAGACTCCTGAACATATAATCAAATGGCTACCCAGACCTAGAGAAACCTCTCTAGGTTTCTTCCTAGGTTCTGGTCTTTCTAGGGAGTTTTTCCTAGCCACCGTGCTACTACACCTGCATTGCTTGCTGTTTGGGGTTTTAGGCTGGGTTTCTGTACAGCACTTTGTGACATCAGCTGATATAAGAAGGACTTTATAAATACATTTGATTGATTCATTGAATTGAGAAAGCAAGCAACTCTAGTGTTGATGATATAGTAGTAGATACACCCCAGCCATTAGTGAATGTTTGTCAATCAAGAGAACCGGACATGCTTTGTGTGAAAAAGGTGGATTTTGTGCCGTTTATTGCAACGATTATTCTTGTACTGCTCAAGTGTCGAAGAAATCCTCAAAATTGGACATCAGAGCCTCCCGGGTGACGCAGTGGTTAAGGGCGCTGTACTGCAGCGCCAGCTGTGCCATTAGAGACTCTGGGTTCGCGCCCAGGCTCTGTCGTAACCGGCCGCGACCAGGAGGTCCGTGGGGCGATGCACAATTGGCCTAGCGTCGTCCGGGTTAGGGAGGGGTTGGCCGGTAGGGATATCCTTATCTCATCACGCACCAGCGACTCCTGTGGCGGGCCGGGCGCAGTGCGAGCTAACCAAGGTTGCCAGGTGCACGGTGTCTCCTCCGACACATTGGTGCGGCTGGCTTCCGGGTTGGATGCGCGCTGTGTTAAGAAGCAGTGCGGCTTGGTTGGGTTGTGTATCGGAGGACACATGACTTTCAACCTTCGTCTCTCCCGAGCCCGTACGGGAGTTGTAGCGATGAGACAAGATAGTAGCTACTAAAAACAATTGGATACCACGAAATTGGGGAGAAAAAGGGGTAAAATGTAAAAAATGTATATACAGTATATATATAAAAAAAAGAATTGGACATCATTGTGGCTGCGGCAAGAAACGTTTCCGGGCTTGAAAGAATTCACAGCAGAAGACCTGCAAGGGGTACTGGCAACGGAAGAAGTACCGCCCTCCTAGGTTCCTGAGCCTGTGTAGGGATCAGATTGCACAGGATTTTATTAACAGAAGGATTTTGGTTAATGTTTTTTGTTTTTGGTAGTTCGTATGAATTTGTTCATCCAAAACACATTTTTTGGGGGGGGATATTTCACAACCCCAATATTTTACTGCCGCGATTCATATGTATACAGTGGATATGTACAGATAAATGTGATGTTTGAAGCTTTCTCAACCCCAATTGATTTCCCAATTGAACCCCAAACAGGAAGGATATAACCTCACCCACTTTGCCAAAGCACAGCCCCCACACCACTAGAGGGATATCTTCAACCACCAACTTACCATCCTCAGACAAGGCAGAGTATAGCCCACAAAGATCTCCGCCACGTCACAACCCGAGGGGGGGCGCCAACCCAGACAGGAAGATCCCATCAGTGACCCACTCAAGTGACGCACCCCTCCTAGGGACGGCATGAAAGAGCACCAGTAAGCCAGTGACTCAGCCCCTGTAATAGGGTTAGAGGCAGAGAATCCCAGTGGAAAGAGGGGAACTGGCCAGGCAGAGACAGCAAGGGCGGTTCGTTGCTCCAGTGCCTTTCCGTTCACCTTCACACTCCTGGGCCAGACTTCACTCAATCATATGACCCACTGAAGAGATTTCCCCTAAAAACCGGAATATCCGGTTGTTGGGGACTCGGCAGAGGCTAGTTGCTTCCGCCTTACCACTCAAACAAGCTCATTGAGTACGGTATTGCAGTCACAAGATGAAGGCTTTTACTAAACTCTTAGTAGTTGGTGCTATAGGAGTAGCTTTTGTTGCTTTCCAATGGAGTGGACCCACCTTGGACTCAGGTAAGATATTGATTTAGCTTCTTCCAACCCTGGTCTATCAAGTAAAACTGTTTCAAAGTACACGTTTCTTACACGTTTAAATCCAAATCAACACTGTTGGAATGTGTTTCCGTTTTGTTTTGGTAGGCTAAGTGATGAGTAATGTTTGGTGCACTCCTTGGTGCACTACTTGGTGCACTCGTTGCACTCCGTAATAACCAATCTGATATGAATGAATTCACAAACACTTATTCAATGCAACTTTCAGGTTTACTGAGCTAAGCTTTCGGCCAGATTACCTTTGTGAGTGCAATACAGTACAATACACATACGGTAATACAATATAGTCATCCTAGGCCTGAAATGAGTCAGAGGCAACCATGTGGAATTGGAACCATACAGAACTACAGCCTACTACTTAATATGCATTCCACTCATAACTGGTTTAGGGTGGAACACGTAGTAGTTGATAATCTGGCTAGAGTAGTTTCCATGTACAGTAAAAAGCAGTGGAAATTGCAATCACAGCATTATACTTCTAATAATCTATCACATTTAAACTTAGGTTATCGTTATTTCTATAAGTGTGGACATTTGTTTCCCCCGCAATTTCTCACCATAAATTAGCCTTGTTTTTTTCAGAACCAAAAGCCGCAAACTCAGGCACTATCTAACAATTAACTTTGTTCATAACCCACTGGGCACAGACATCAATTCAACGTCTATTCAACATAATTTCATTGAAATTACATGTAAACAACGTTGATTCAAACAGTGTGTGCCTAGTGGGAAGTGTTTAAAGCAGTAATTCTCTATGGCCTATAATTAACATTCCCCTTGTTTCTACTCATGTAGATTACACATTGTACTATACACTGAGTCCTAGACAGACATAAAGATCCATATCATCATGCTAGTTGGATGCCAGGAAAGTGTCCATTAGGTCTAGGATGCAGCACGTACTTTAGTGCACATCAAATGCACATTTTCTTGATAGGCCTCACGTCGACAATAAACATCTCCATTCTCTTCCCTTGTCTTAGTTTTTTCCCTTTTGAATTTTGTTTAGACAAACTATACTGTAAGATGTAATGAGTACTGCCAGAAGAAGACTGGCCACCCCTCATAGCCTGGTTCCTCTCTAGGTTTCGTCCTAGGTTTTGGTCTTTCTAGGGAGTTTTTCCTAGCCACCGTGCTTCTACACCTGCATTGCTTGCTGTTTGGGGTTTTAGGCTGGGTTTCTGTACAGCACTTTGAGATATCAGCTGATGTACGAAGGGCTATATAAATACATTTGATTTGATTTGATACTGTAATGACTTTCAATGTGGCTGGTTTTCAGAGTCTTTAAAGGGTGCACGGGTCCTGGTGACTGGTGCCAGTACGGGTATAGGTGAACAAATGGCATATCACCTTGCCGGCTTTGGTGCCCAGGTGGTTATTACAGCCAGGAGGGAGAAGGTTCTACAGCAGGTCAGTGACACTTCAATCAGGTGTTTTCATCAATGTCGCTAGGCAATAGTTGTCTATGACAATACGTTAATGTTTTTCATAATTATGTTACTCTTATGCAAACATCACTCTCTTGTACTGCAGGTAGTAGAGAAGTGCCAGCGTTTGGGGGCCCAGAAAGCTCTGTACGTAGCAGCAGACATGGCCAATCCTTCTGACCCAGAGAGAGTGGTGCAGTTTGCTGTGGACAAGCTGGGAGGACTGGACTACCTGGTGCTGAACCACATAGGTTCCAGCCCATTCGCCATGTGGGACGGAGATGTGGAGCACACTAGATGGTTAATGCAGGTGGGGTATCTATCTCGACTACTGTGTTTCATGTGACCCAGTAGGATGACATGTAGATGTAGCTACCGTTATATGTACAGTACCACTATTACTATAGTGTTATTTTATCTCCTCTTTTACTTGCTCTTTGTCAGGTAAATTTCCTCAGCTATCTGCAGATGGCGAAGACTGCTCTGCCCACCCTTGAGCAGAGTAGCGGTTCCATTGTGGTCGTCTCCTCCTTATTAGGTGAGTCAGAGCTCTTCTCTAAACTAAGCTTTCCAAGTGACCCTGGAACTATGATTGGCTAATGTTTTGGTCCCACAGGAAAAATGTGCAGCCCGTTTATGGCCCCCTACACATCCACAAAGTTTGCCCTGAACGGTTTCTTTGGGACGCTGCAGCATGAGCTGGCCATGCAGAAGAGCAACGTGTCCATTACTATCACCGTCCTGGCCCTGATCGATACGGACTCGGCTATGGAGAAAGTCAAGTACGATATTGTTGATATCAACTTCAGTCAAGTTGTAACCGCACAAAGTGTTTTATGGTTGTCTTGCTAGTTGTTAGAGCACCTATATCCAAGTATCCTTGGATACATTTAAAAAGTATTGAAAGGATGCAGAGTCCTCACTGTTTGTATTACAGGGGGTTCACCAACATCCCAGCCTGGCCGGCCAGTGAGGCAGCGCTTCACATCATCACTTCTGGAGCCACTCGTCAGACAGAGTCTTACTACCCCTGGTTCTGGTATTATGGCTCTCTCATCAGAGACTGGTTCCCCTACCTAAGGGATATATCTATACGTAACTTTTATAAATATTAAACATATGCTTGAAATATACGTTATGATGAGAGAAAAAAATCAAGAAAGCATACAGTATTATTATTTTTTATTTATTTCACCTTTATTTAACCAGGTAGGCCAGTTGAGAACAAGTTCTCATTTACAACAGTGACCTGGCCAAGATAAAGCAAAGCAGTGCGACACAAATAACACAGAGTTACACATGGAATAAACAAACATACAGTCAATAACACAATAGAAAAAAAAAGATATCAATCATATAGAGCCCTTATTGCATGGAACTTCCTTCCATCTCATATTGCTCAAATAAACAGCAAACCTGGTTTCAAAAAACAGACAAAGCAACACCTCACAGCACAATGACTCTCCCCTATTTGATCTAGATAGTTTGTGTGTATGCATTGATATGTAGGCTGTGTGCCTTTTTTTAAATGTATGTCCTGCTGTTCTTGTTTATTGATGTTCTGTATTACAGTGGCTTGTGAAAGTATTCACCCCCTTGGCATTTTTCCTATTTTGTTGCCTTACAACCTGGAATAAAAATAGATTTTTGGGGGGTTTGTATCATTTGATTTACACAAGATGCCAACCACTTTGAAGATGCAAAATATTTTTTATTGTGACACAAACAAGAAATAAGACAAAAAAACTGAAAACTTGCAGTTGAGAGTGCATACAGTTGAAGTAGGAAGTTTACATACACTTAGGTTGGAGTCATTAAAACTAATTTTCAACCACTCCACAAATGTCTTGATAACAAACTATGGTTTTGGCAAGTCGGTTAGGACATCTACTTTGTGCATGACACAAGTAATTTTTCCAACAATTGTTTATAGACAGATTATTTCACTTATAATTCACTGTATCACAATTCCAGTAGGTCAGAAGTTTACATACACTAAGTTGACTGTGCCTTTAAACAGATTGGAAAATTATCTAAAGTATCTATATCCACAGTAAAATGAGTCTTACACCGACATAATCTGAAAGGCCGTTCAGAAAGGAAGAAGCCACTGCTCCAAAACTGCCATAAAAAATCCAGACTAGGGTTTGCAACTGCACATGGGGAAAAATATTGAACTTTTTGGAGAAATGTCCTTTGGTCTGATGAAACAAAAATAGAACTGTTTGGCCATAATGACCATCGTTATGTTTGGACGAAAAAGGGGGAGGCTTGCAAGCCAAAGAACAACATCCCAACCGTGAAGCACGGAGGTGGCAGCATCATGTTATGGGGGTGCTTTGCTGCAGGAGGGTCTGGTGCACTTCACAAAATAGATGGCATCATGAGGGGGGGAAATTACGTGGATATATTGAAGCAACATCTCAAAACATCAGTCAGGATGCTACACAGCTCACAAATGGGTCTTCCAAATGAACAATGACCCCAAGCATACTTCCAAAGTTGTGGCAAAATGGCTTAAGGACAACGCAGTCAAGGTATTAGGTGGTCATCATAAAGCCCTGACCTTAATCCTATATAAAATTTGTGGGCAGAACTGAAAACGCGTGTGCGAGCAAGGAGGCCTACAAACCTGACTCAGTTACACCAGCTCTGTCAGGAGGAATTGGCCAACATTCACCCAACTTATTGTGGGAAGCTTGTGGAAGGCTACCCAAAACATTTGACCCAAGTTAAACAATTTAAAGGCAATTCTACCAAATACTAATTGAGAGTATGTAAACTTCTGATCCACTGGGAATTTTTTTATTTATTTTATTTTTTTTTATTTTTTATTTTCAGTTAAGAACAAATTCTTATTTTCAATGTCGGCCTAGGAACAGTGGGTTAACTGCCTGGTCAGGGGCAGATCAACAGATTTGTACCTTGTCAGTTCGGGGATTTGAACTTGCAACCTTTCAGTTATCAGTCCAACGCTCTAACCACTAGGCTATAAAATCAATAAAAGCTGAAATAAATCATTCTTGCTACTATTATTCTGACATTTCACATTCTCATAATAACGTGGTGATCCTAACTGACCTAAGACAGGGACTTTTTACTAGGATTAAATGTTAGGAATTGTGAACAACTGAGTTTAAATGTATTTGGCTGAGGTGTATGTTAACTTCCGACTTCAACTTTATGTGACTGAGTGAGTGAGTTGAGTAAAAAAATAAAAAATCTAGATTGCAGCAGGAAGCAACAAGAAGAAGCGCTGTGATGTGTGTGGTCCCAAGATGTACAGGAAGACACCGTACACATGCATCAAGTGCAAGAAATACATTTGCAACACACACAGTAAAACTCTGTCCCTCATGTGGTGTGTAGACCAGCCTTAATTTGTGTTCAATGGGGCTTATTTATAATTTCCATAAAATACTGTATGTAAAATTTGTCCTTCTAATTTGTTCAGTGTAATAAACATAAATAAACATAAATAGTGATGATTGTTTCATTTATATTTGTTCAAGATTAACATGATTTATTCCACCCATGTCTTGATTATAATAGATTTTTGTTTACAAAAATCACATTTGATCAAATAAAAAGAATAGCGCTTTTATTGATAAATGTGATCTAGAGGAGGTAAATGATTATAACCATGTATGCAGTCTATATTGCTTGTAAATTATATAAGTTAACATCTAAGTATTAGGTATTTGTACGTAAATTGTTATGGCTGTATTGTTTTAAAAACACAATAATGTTGTGGGTCCATCAGACCCGTGAACATTGGGTGAACAACAAAAACATGAACACCACACAAGAGTTAAATGCAGAATACACGTTTTAGTAGTGTGTATTGTTATCTGTTTAACTTTATAAACATTTTATAGCCTAGACAAGCAGACTGACTGCCGCGCTCACATTTATTTTCTGTGAGCTATTGCTCGATCAGGCTTATTCCACCAGACTACCTTCTTCATTGCCTCAATGAACAATCCCCATGATGCCCACTCGAGGGCAGTAGTTCCCAATAAAGGAGGCATAACCTAGACATGAGAGGCATTTTAGATTCCAGCAGGCTCCTACTTAGTCTGGCATGATATACCTTCCCAAAACTCCCTGACCTTGATATACCCACAATGGAATGAAACTGCTGTAGTATACTGTAAAGTTCATAAATCTATATTACAGTATTGTTTCATCCTTATTTTAATGCTCACTTTCCCAGAAATGTATGGGTAGGCTGTACTCTAGTGTACTCTAGGAGTTTCACTTACTTTTTTCTTCTTTAGTATATTTTAATTGTAAATCATAGCGAACACCCCCCAGCACTCAGTGTCGTAACTTGTCACAGTAGGCTGTGTGGCATCCTGCCAGAATGGGGAGGTCCCTGTTTTGTCCTGATACCATTATTCATCATCCAAGCGGCCCTGCAGGCCTCCTACCAACTCAGGGTAATCCATCTAGGTGGTCCACTGTATTTAAATACAGTACCTCAGGCAGTATCTTGAGTTACAAGTTACAAGGGAGCTCCATGTAACCTTCAGGTTTTGAAGTGAAGGTTAAGACATGGTGGGGTTGGTAGATTACATGATCATGATGTACTATTTCCCTGTGTCATGGAGCCGGTTCAGTGAACCTTGCATGAGACCTGTAGTCTTGCGTTAGCTCCTCAGCCTGATGCTTAGGCTTTAGCTCAGCTGGCTAACACTGTATTGTGGCATGCAGCAACCATAGGGTTTGAAACCCAGTCCATCCAACCTGTCTATGATATTCATTTGATTTGGCTGACTGATTGGAAGGGATCACGTCTGCCCTAACATTTTTGACCACATCTTAAATCCGTATTGTATTGAAACACATTTGTCCACTTAGAAATCATATCATTCTCTGAGGATCCATTTGATATTGTGAGAAGATGGCATGGTCCTTCTAAGGAATGTTAAACTAAACAGAATCACACACACACACGTACGCTGGGGCCTCCTGGGGAAGGGAGAAGGCACAGCCTGGGATAGCAGCCAGTAACACCTGAAACAGATTAGTGCTCCTAATGCTTCGTAATAAATCCCCTCACTCTCCTCTAGTATCTCCACCGAGCATGGAGCCCAAAGCACAAGGAGACACACACACATACACACACACTTTTACTAAAGACACACCCTGTCAAGCCCAGTTCTCACATGTGATCCTACCATGATGTGTTGTTAGAGACTACAGTAGTGCGAGCAATGTTATTGATTGTGCACCTTGGATACCTCGATATATAATGTCCCTTTAATCTATCTATTATTCACCTAATATGTTTCTCAAGGAAAGGGCTGCATAACACATTCTAATTTGATGCATGCATTACTATCAATAACATGTAGGTGCTCTGGGCTGCCTCTTGATTTCTATTCTGCTGTGATGGAAATTCCATATTTGTGTAAAGAACTCACAACCTCTTAATTCATGGCATTCCCATCTTCCTGCTATTCCACCATGTCTGTGTCAATGACTGATTTCAACTGATTTGCTACACTTTGAACTTCAAGGTAAATCTCAGCTCTGATAAAAGTACACTCAAGAAAAACTAGCCTATTTTATTTATCATAGTGATTAAGGAGTAACATTAAAGCAGAAAACTCCAAGATAAGCAAACAAGTAAATCAAATCAATGATCAGAGAATGTCAGATTAACTGACAATTGACACAGACATGGTGTAGTAGCAGTACGATTGGAATGCCGTGAACCAAGAGGTTGGGAGTTCAAGTCCCAGGTGAGGACACGTTTAATAATAACCACTGTGTAAATGCACAATGTCAATGTGTGTCAAATATGTCAATTGAAAACATTGTATGTTAAACCACTGTATTTCAAGCCATGGAATATGAGGGTGCAGTGAGATACCGATGGGTTGGATGATACTTTTCTCTTCAATCAGCTTGAGAAAACGTATACTTAAAAACTGGAAATCAACCAATCCTCCCCCGTTAACACAATGGAAAGGTCCAATGCTTTATTATCTAAATGTTGAAAGTGCATGGTCGATGGAGAGAAACAAAATGGTGCATGGCGGAGAGTGATGCGGGCGCTGGAGATGGGGGTGTGAGCAGGTGGGTCTGGGCAGGGGTGATGTTGTGGATGTTTGTATGCGTCTCTATGTTGTCATTTGTATGTGGATGTTTTGTGTTGTATTATTTTTTTAAATACATTTTTGGTAAGATCATTTATTTATTTAGGTTTTCTTAAATTGGAGCTAAGTTTGGGCCAACTAAACATTTTAAGTTCAGGTAACACTTTGATTGAAAAGTTGAGTAAACAAATAAAAAGGCTGTGGCACCAGTTACTAAATAATAATTAGCTAGCTAGTTTTCTTTTACAGTCATCATTGAGGAAATGTTTCTAATCTATCAATGTTTATATTTGTGCCGCCACGCTGCTGAGATGGCAGAACATATATAATCATCCATCTAATAAAAAAGTGTGGCGCACCACAGTCATCATGCGCTCATCTCAATTTAAGTTATTGCCTCACCCTGGGTGTTTTAGCACAAAGGACGCCCGTTCACAAATCTTCATCCAGTCACCATCACCAGCTCCTGTGACAAACATGGGAAGAATGGCCTTGGATGGTTAGCCCATGTTCTGAGATGCGTGTGACTGGGCAGGTGTGTGTGTGCGGAAGTGTGTGACTTTTACTTGTGTTTGTGTATGTGCACGCAAGTGTGTGTGTGTAACATTTATAATCCATAGCCTGGAGAATGGGTGAGCCACTGGTGGAAATAGGACTCATGAATCTCCTCTCTTCCTGGTGGAGAGGAACTGTTGGGGAAGGAAGGGAGGATGACGAAGAGTAAATCACAAACAAATACTGATGTATAGCAAAGCATCTCCAATATCTCTGGTGGAGATCCCTTGTTCTCCCACATAGCCACATACAGTATTTAACCCCTGCACACAGCTCCGACATGCTTATGGTGGGGTAGCTGCATGTATGTTGGGGTTGGTCTCTGCTTACAGCACATTTTATCGGTTTTATATGTTGCCTTCAGTGTTGATTAATTTGGTTAATACTGTGAGAATGTACACTACTGTTCAAAGGTTTGGGGTCACTTAGAAATGTCCTTGTTTTTGAAAGACAATAACATTTTTTTGTACAACATCAAATTGATCAGAAATACAGTGTAGACATTGTTCATGTGTTAAATTACTACTCTAGCTGGAAATGGCAGATTTTTTAAATGGAATATCTACATAGATGTACAGAGGCCCATTATCAGCAACCATCACTGTTAGCTAATCCAAGTTTATAATTTTAAAAGGCCAATTGATCATTAATAAACCCTTCTGCAATTATGTTAGCACAGCTGAAAACTGTTGTTCTGATTAAAGAAGCAATAAAACTGGGCTTCTTTAGACTAGTTGAGTATATGGAGAATCAGCATTTGTGGGTTCAATTACAAGCTCAAAATGTCTGGAAACAAAGACCTTTCTTCTGAAACCCGTCAGTCTATTCTTGATCTGAGAAATGAAGGCTATTCCATCCGAGAAATTGCCAAGAAACTGAAGGTCTCGTACAACGCTGTGTACTACTCCTTCACACTTTTGAATGGTAGTTCGGTAATAATACAGTCTAGGTAAAGTGTTAGTTGATGTTGTATTAGTTAGTATACTAGTTAGTTAGTATATCTCATACTGTATCTCGAGATGTAATCAAAGAATAAACCTTGTATTAAAATATCAAAGCATGTTAAAGACCACACCAAACCAGGCCTTTGTGTTGTGGTGAACCAGTCATGTTTGAGTTTCAATCAGTTTCAAGTTTTATTAGTCGTATGTATTCGAAATGCTTACCTGCAGGTTCCTTCACAACAATAAGAAATAAGAAAAGATGAGAATATGAACATAAAGTAAATGGCTCAGTAGAATAGACTAGACATTTTAGAATAAGTATAATACAGGAAGGCACAAATTATAGTGCAAAATGTACATGTGTATTGGAGAAGGGGGATGTATAATGTATAAATTCAACAGTATTATAAGAGTCTGATAGCAGCAGTTGTGATGTTTGTGCAGTATGAATGTATGTGTGTGTGTGTGTGTGTGTGTGTGTGTGTGTGTGTGTGTGTGTGTGTGTGTGTGTGTGTGTGTGTGTGTGTATGTGTGTGTGTGTGTGTCTGTGGGGGTGTGTGCTTCTGTGCTAAGGTGTGGAGAATCAGATCAGGTGGTCAGTCCAGTTCAAGTGTTCAGCAGTCTGATGGCTTGTAAATAGAAACTGTCTCTGAGCCTGTTGGTATCAGACCTCATGCTCCGATACCGTCTGCCCGGCAGTAAGGGAGAGAACAGCTCGTGGCTGGGGTGTGTGGGGTCCTTAAAGATGCTGCATGCCTTCCTCAGGCACCGTTTCAAGTAAATGTCTTGGATTGGTGGGAGCACGGTCCCAGTGATGTACTGGGCTGTCCTCACCACCCGCTGGAAAGGCTTGGGGTCATGAACGGAACAAACTTAAAACTTGTGACTCTCTTTATTGCAGTCCCGTTGATGTGGATCAGGGCATGTTTCCTCCTCTGCTTCCTGAAGTCAACAATCAACTCCTTTGTTTTACTGACATGGAGGGTGAGGTTGTTGTCAGGGCACCACAATGCCTGTTCACTTACCTCCTCCCTATAAAATGAATCATTGTTGTTGGTTGTCAGGTCTACAACCGTGGTATCGACAGCAAACTTGATGATGGAGTTGGTGTCGTGCAAAGCCATGTAGTCGTGGGTGAACAGGGAGCACAGCAGAGGTCTGAGGACACCCCTGGGGGGGCCCTGTGTTAAGAGTCCGTGTGGAGGAGCTGTTGCCAATCCTCACTGCCCCATGGTCTGCCCTTCGGGAAGTCCAGGATCCAGTTGCAGAGAGGGTGGTGTCCAGACCTAGTGCTCTGAGCTTGGTGTCGAGCTTGGAGGGAACAATAGTGTTGAATGCTGAACTGTAGACAATGAACAGCATTCCTCTGGTCCAGATGTGTTAGGGCTGTGTGAATAGTTATGGAAATGTGTCTTCCCGTGGATCTGTTGGAGAGGTAGGCAAATTGGAGTGGCTCCAGTGTGCCTGGCATGCTGGCCTTGATGTGGGCCATGACCAGCCTCTCAAAGCACTTCATGATGTTAAGTAATGTTAAGCCTTTCCAACATAAAGTGTTGCAGTTAGCCTTGATAATAACAAAGGGAGGATGACAGAAAGGAGACAATATGAAGTCCATGAAAGAGGGAGGTGGTGGTGAATAAAAACCGTGTGGGTGTGAGAGGTGGCTGAGCCGGCGATGTGCCCCCCCCTCCCGACATTCCTCCCCAGCTCCATTCAGAGCAGCACAATGGTTGACACCTGTGTCCTTTCAGTCCTGACACTATTGTTGTTTACATCACTCACTGGGAGAAAGAAGGGCCAGAGGTGCTGTGGAGCAGGCCAACCCTTGTCCCCTTGTCTCTCACCCAAAAACAGGACCCTTCCTTTCTCTCCAGCTCTCCCTCTAATTATGGTGAGCTTGCCCCAAACACATGAGTGGATGCAGTGAGAAAGGAGAGAGGAGAGAGAGAGTTGTTTTGGCCCGGTTAATTCTGTCTTTCCCATTTTAATTATTCTCTATCAGCTCCATTAAGAGTGAGTGTTTAAGGTGAGGTCAAATAAACTTCTGATTGGTGTTGGTTGTTTAAAACATGCCTGGGGGGGGACTGAAATGACAGACAAGGAAAGGTGGCAGAAGTAAATTTTGTATATATCATTTTTTTCCCTCATTCTCTTCTTAATTCCCATCCTGCACTTGTTCATTTTTTACACTTCACTTTGTGTGAAAAATAGATTGAAAGATTTTTTTAGGACTGTCCTACCAATTAAAATGGTGTGGTTGGATGTCATATGCTCCAGTTTCATCGACTTCGGAATGTTTTCAGGCAGCCTAACAAAGGAATAGTTTCAAATGACGTGTTATGATAGAACAAGCATTCCAGATGTTTTGGTCCTATATTGGAGCTTCTGTGAACAATCATGTTGGTGTACTCTCGACTCACGTTGGTTGTTTCTCCCTCTCTAACTGATCTGGCTATTGTTGGGGGGGGGGGGTCAGTTGAATTCTTATTTGGATTTCATAAGAGGAGAGAAAGACCAATTAACAAAGGATAAGAAGTGAACCGTAAACACCCTCTACAAGACCCAACAAACTTACAAGAACAAAAGCTGTCTTTCTCTCTCTCTCTCACTCTCTCTCTCTTTCTGTCAATCTCTCTCTCCATTCCTCTCTCTCGTTCACTCTCTCTCCCTCGCTCTCTCTGTCCCACTCTCTCTCGCTCATCCACTTTCCCTACAAAAGGAAGGCTCAGAGCTTACAAAGTGCCAATTAACACTGAATGTTTGCCCCTCGCACCTCCCTCTCTGAGCCGCTGACAGCTATGGTGTTTGGGTTAATACCAAAGGTCTGCAAAAAAAATATTATTCTCCTCCTTGCCCCATACCCCCTCTCCCTCCCTCTCCTATCCCTTTATTTTGTTTCCAAAGGGGTTCTTTTACAGTTCAATGCACGTTCAAAGGGTGATATAAAATGACTTTCCAAAGAATTTAATTTGGGGAGAGAAAAGGGGCTGCTTTGCGCTGGGGCAGGGATAGGATGGGGTGAGAGGAGAGAAACAACCAGGAGAAGGGAAAAACGTTTACAGAAAAGGGACTCTTCCTCTGGCTGCCGTCTGCCTGTGTTGCTGCATGAATTATTATTAATGTACCATTTTAGAAGCACAGACAGTCTGCTTTCTCAACCTGCTGTAAACACACAAACAGGTATTAATTAATAATGGAGTCTTGAATTTAGACTCTGCTTCCGAGTTTACAAACATCATACATTTTTGTTCAAGCATGTTTATAGGCCTATTGGTCCAAGAAATACAGATCTCTCTTTCTCTCTCACTGTCAAACACATTGCATGCAAAACAACACAAACAAGAGGCCAATTTACACACAGTGGTCAACACAAAGACTACAGTAAACCCATTAACACAGTCCCAATCCCACAATCACCACCACACACCTTCTTCCCTGGTGGAACCTGGGGTCTTTTCTGAGATGAAGATGGAGGTTTGGGATGGCCGTAGCGCCATTGTATTTCTCCCCTCCACACAGCCATAAATCAGCCACTTGAATAAAAGTGGCGAATGAGGAGGGGTGAGAGGGGTTAAACCCTGGGAGAAATGGACACTCCCAGACTAAGAAGAGAGAGGCACTTCCTGATCTCTCCACTTGCTCCATCCCCCAGCTCTGCACTGGCCTGCTTGTCTCAACACAATTTATAGCTGCTGGGGACATACTAATATTTCCCCCTCAGAAAAGACACCTCCTGTCTTTAACATACTTAGTTAAGGAATATGGATGCATGACATGGATGGTCATGGATGTTACAGTATCTTTACCCTGGAAAGTAAAATAGTATATCCTTAGCATACAGTACAAAAAAAATGTATGTTTATTTTAAGATGAAGGAGGAATTCCTACCATACTGACATGGTGTCCATTCTGTGGAAAAATGATGAGATTGTAAATCAAATCAAATCAAATTGTATTTGTCACATGCTTTGTAAAAAACAGGTTAAGACTAACAGTGAAATGCGTACCTAAGGGTCCTTCCAAACAATGCAAAGAGAAATATAAATCATAGACAAATAATAACACAAGGAATAAATACACAATTAGTAATGATAACTTGGCTAAATACATGGGGTACCAGTACACAGTCTATGTGCACGGGTATGAGGTAATTGAGGTAGATACAGTTGAAATCGGAAGTTTACATACACCTTAGCCAAATACATTTAAACTCAGTTTTTCAAAACTCCTGACATTTAATCCTAGTAAAAATTCTGTTTTAGGTAAATTAGGATCACCATTTTATTTTAAGAATGTGAAATGTCTATATAATAGTTGAGAGAATGATTTATTACAGCTTTTATTTCTTTCATCACATTCACAGTGGGTCAGTAGTTTACAGTGCCTTGCGAAAGTATTTGGATATTATTGGATATTTCAAACGTTTTTTAACAAATCAAAAACTGAAAAATTGGGCGTGCAAAATTATTCAGCCCCTTTACTTTCAGTGCAGCAAACTCTCTCCAGAAGTTCAGTGAGGATCTCTGAATGATCCAATGTTGACCTAAATGACTAATGATGATAAATACAATCCACCTGTGTGCAATCAAGTCTCCGTATAAATGCACCTGCACTGTGATAGTCTCAGAGGTCCGTTAAAAGCGCAGAGAGCATCATGAAGAACAAGGAACACACCAGGCAGGTCCGAGATACTGTTGTGAAGAAGTTTATAGCCGGATATGGATACAAAAAGATTTCCCAAGCTTTAAACATCCCAAGGAGCACTGTGCAAGCGATAATATTGAAATGGAAGGAGTATCAGACCACTGCAAATCTACCAAGACCTGGCCGTCCCTCTAAACTTTCAGCTCATACAAGGAGAAGACTGATCAGAGATGCAGCCAAGAGGCCCATGATCACTCTGGATGAACTGCAGAGATCTACAGCTGAGGTGGGAGACTCTGTCCATAGGACAACAATCAGTCGTATATTGCACAAATCTGGCCTTTATGGAAGAGTGGCAAGAAGAAAGCCATTTCTTAAAGATATCCATAAAAACTGTTGTTTAAAGTTTGCCACAAGCCACCTGGGAGACACACCAAACATGTGGAAGAACTTGCTCTGGTCAGATGAAACCAAAATTGAACTTTCTGGCAACAATGCAAAACGTTATGTTTGGCGTAAAAGCAACACAGCTCATCACCCTGAACACACCATCCCCCCTGTCAAACATGGTGTTGGCAGCATCATGGTTTGGGCCTGCTTTTCTTCAGCAGGGACAGGGAAGATGGTTAAAATTGATGGGAAGATGGATGGAGCCAAATACAGGACCATTCTGGAAGAAAACCTGATGGAGTCTGCAAAAGACCTGAGACTGGGACAGAGATTTGTCTTCCAACAAGACAATGATCCAAAACATAAAGCAAAATCTACAATGGAATGGTTCAAAAATAAACATATCCAGGTGTTAGAATGGCCAAGTCAAAGTCCAAACCTGAATCCAATCGAGAATCTGTGGAAAGAACTGAAAACTGCTGTTCACTGCTCTCCATCCAACCTCACTGAGCTCGAGCTGTTTTGCAAGGAGGAATGGGAAAAACTTCAGTCTCTCGATGTGCAAAACTGATAGAGACATACCCCAAGCGACTTACAGCTGTAATCGCAGCAAAAGGTGGCGCTACAAAGTATTAACTTAAGGGGGCTGAATAATTTTGCACGCCCAATTTTTCAGTTTTTGATTTGTTAAAAAAGTTTGAAATATCCAATAAATGTCGTTCCACTTCATGATTGTGTCCCACTTGTTGTTGATTCTTCACAAAAAAATACAGTTTTATATCTTTATGTTTGAAGCCTGAAATGTCGCAAAGTTCAAGGGGGCCGAATACTTTTGCAAGGCACTGTACATACTCTCAATTAGTGTTAGGTAGCATTGCCTTTAAATTGTTTAACTTGGGTCAAACGTTTCGGGTAGCCTTCATCAAGCTTCCCACAATAAATCCTGACAGAGCTGGTGTAACTGAGTCAGGTTTGTAGGCCCCTTGCTCGCACACGCTTTTTCAGTTCTGCCCACAAATTGTCTATGGGATTGAGGTCAGGGCTTTGTGATGGCCACTCCAATACCTTGACTTTGTTGTCCTTAAGCCATTTTGCCACAACTTTGGAAGTATACTTGGGGTCTGTAACGAGTCCTGTGTGTTGCTAGTGAGAGAGTCAGGCACAGGACAGCAGATATGAGTAAAAAAATGTGCTTTACTCAAAAAAGACAAATATCCAAAGTAACATCTATAGCACACACAGACGGACCGAAATTACAATAAACAATCAGTGAGAGCACGGCTCCTATCCCAGCCTCGGACGCGTCCACCTCTACTATGAATGCCAAAGAGGGATCTGGATGAGCCAGCACGGGTGCCGAGGTGACAGGGGATACACGTGACTCCTGGGAAGTGCTTCGTCTACCAGGAGGTTTATCGCACAATCCCCCCCGTCGATGAGGTGGTAATTTAGTCGCCCTCTTTTTACAGAAGGCGAGAGCCAAATCGGCATGTTCTGAGGGGATGTGCACTCCCTGAGCACTCTCGTGACCACTCCTTGAGAGCCCTCTGTTGCCACGAAATAGTGGGGTCATGACAAGCCAACCAGGGTAAGCCCAGCACCACGGGAAACGCAGGAGAATCAATAAGGAAGAGACTGATTCTCTCCTCATGACCCTCTTGCGTAACCATGTCAAGTGGAGCGGTGGCCTCCCTAATCAGCCCTGACCCTAATGGTCGACTATCTAGGGCGTGCACAGGGAAAGGCATATCCACAGGAACAAGGGGAATCCCTAAACTATTAGCAAATGAACAATCAATAAAATTCCCACCTGCGCCTGAAAACTCAGGAACTGAAACAAACACATACATGTGAGTAACAGGGGGCTATGGGTGAGTCTGGTGCCGACTCACCTGGGGTGACACAATGCGGGGCAAACTCAGGAACTGAAACAAACACATACATGTGAGCAACAGGGGGCTCTGGGTGAGCCTGCTGCCTCGACTCCCTGAGGGACCCCTCCTGCACTGACCAGCAGTGTGCTCTCTGTGGCCACAGATGGTGCAGGGAATGGCCCCTCCTCTGGTCGCCCTATGTGCAGCACCCCCCAGTTCCATGGGCATTGGAGCGGAGGTGCTGGGGAATGGTTATCTGCGGGCAGGTCCACCAGCTGGTCCAATGTGAGAGTGGTGTCTCTGCAGGCCAACTCCCGACGGATGTCCTCGCGCAGACTGCACCTGTAGTGATCGATCAGGGCCCTTTCGTTCCATTCCCGGCGGCCAGGGTCCGGAAGTCCAAGGCGAAATCCTGCGCACTCCTCGTCCCCTGCCTCAGTTGGAACAGATGTTCACCCGCCGCTCGACCCTCAGGTGGGTGGTTGAACACTGCCCGAAAACGGCGGGTGAACTCTGCGTAATGATCCAACGGCGCATCTCCCTCACACCATACGCAGGAGACGAGGGAGGACACACTCTCACGCCCCGAAGGAGCCGGATGGACGGTTGCCAGGTAGAGCTCAAGCTGTAGAAGAAAATCCTGGCATCCGGCAGCCGTCCCATCATACTCCCTCGGGAGTGCGAGTCGAATCCCGCTGGGATCAGGGGAAAGAGGGGTGGTCAGTGGGACCTGTTGTAGTGGAGCTGGTGGAGGTGCTGAAAAAACTCCTTTCTCAAAATGATCCATAGTCTGCAGCACGCGGCAGTGGTAGTGCCAAGATGTTGCAACATGGTCGTGTGCTGCTGAATGCGCTCCTCCACTGGAACAGGGAGGGCGTCTGCTCCTGCTGACTTTATTCTTCGGGTGAGTGATTCTGTAACAAGTCCTGTGTGTTGCTGGTGAGAGAGTCAGGTGCAGGACAGCAGATATGAAAAAAAGACAAATGTACAAAGTAACATCTATAGCACACACAGATGGACTGAAATTACAATAAACAATCACTCACAAAAACCATGTGGGGAACAGAGGGTTAAATAATGAACAAGTGATTGTGGGATTGACAAGAGGTGTGTGAAACAAAGACAAAACAAATGGAAAATGAAAAGTGGATCGGCAGTAGCTAGAAAGCCGGTGACGTCGACCGCCGAACGTCGCCAGAACAAGGAGAGGGACCGACTTCAGCGGATGTCATGACAGGGTAATTGTCCATTTGAAAGACGCATTTGCGACCAAGCTTTAACTTCCGGACTGATGTCTTGAGATGTTGCTTCAATATATCCACATCATTTTCCCTCCTCATGATGCCATCTATTTTGTGAAGTGCACCAGTCCCTCCTGCAGCAAAGCACCCCCACAACATGATGCTGCCACCCCCGTGCTTCACGGTTGCGATGGTGTTCTTCGGCTTGCAAGCCTCCCCCTTTTCCTCCAAACAAAATGATGGTCATTATGGCCAAACAGTTCTATTTTTGTTTCATCAGACCAGAGGACATTTCTCCATGTGCAGTTGCAAACCGGAGTCTGGCATTTTTATAATGATGTCAATTAGCCTATCAGAAGCTTCTAAAGCCATGACATAATTTTCTGGAATTTTCCAAGTTGTTTATAGGCAAAGTCAACTTAGTGTATGTAAATTTCTGACCCACTGGAAATGTGATACAGTGAATTATAAGTGAAATAATATGTCTGCAAACAATTGTTGGAAAAATGACTTGTGTCATGCACAAAGTAGATGTCCTAACTGACTTGCCAAAACTACTGTTTGTTAACAAGACATTTGTGGAGTGGTTGAAAATGAGTTTTAATGACTTCAATCTATGTGTATGTAATCTTCCGAATTCAACTGTATGTACATATAGGTAGGGATATAGTGACTCGGCAAACGGAAACATTATAAATAGTAGCAGCAGCATATGTGATAAGTAAAAAAAGGTCAATGCAGATAGCACGGGTAGCTATTTAGCAGTCTTCTGGCTTGAGGATATAAGTTGTTCAGGGTTCGGTTGATTCCAGACTCAGTGTGTTGTTTCCACTTGCCTTGCGGTAGCAGAGAGAACAGTCTATGACTTGGTTGACTGAAGTCTTTGACAATTTTAGGGCCTTCCTATGAAACACCTGGTATAGAGGTCCTGGATGGCAGGGAGCTCGGCCCTAGTGATGTACCGGGCCGTACACATTACGCTTGGTAGCGCCTTGAGGTTGGAAGCCAAGCAGTTACCAGCCAGTCAAGATGTTTTCAATGTTGCAGATGTACAACCTTTTGAGGAACTTAGGGCCCATTCCCAAATCTTTTCAGCATCTTGGGGGGGGGAGAGGTATTGTCGTGCCCTCTTCACGACTGTGTTGATGTGTGTGGACT